>NW_007512318.1:0-245 GCF_000475195.1 Diaphorina citri
TGGTATTAGAAGGTGTATTGAACTGCTGTTTGATGTATGGTAAGTAGGTGGGTATGTAACACCATATTATTTCAGTATAAATATGCACACGGGTACAATAACTATAAGTGTATAAGTACTTGTAGATAATCCTTCATGAGATACATCTAGTTAAATTTGTTAATTAGTAAGATGTAGGTAACTAGGTATGTTGTTACTTTGTGGTGGACTTGAATAAAATTGAGGGGGAAAAACGATTGGTCGTC
>NW_007512319.1:0-245 GCF_000475195.1 Diaphorina citri
TCCATTTCTTTCGGAAGTCAACGAATTGAGTCCCATTGACCTTTTGTACCTGAGCAAAAATTTCACCGGACTCAATCCGTTAGCGTCCCTTTTTTCTTTCCTTAATTTATCAGCTGTCCCTCATTCTCTCTCCCTAAGTTTTCCTCTCATTCATCCCTATCTCTTCTCTTTTCTCCCTCTTCGTCGTCTTTCCTGTCAGAATTAATTTCCACATCCTGTTGTCGTGTGTCGTGGGCCACCCGTCG
>NW_007512320.1:0-245 GCF_000475195.1 Diaphorina citri
AAAGTTCAGGGTTCCGCAAAGATGTTCACCTTTTGAAAAGGGTTCCGCGGGCCAAACTAATTAAGAAACACTGTTCTAACCAATCAAATGTTCCAGGTTGGTTGTTTTATGTAGAAATGGTACTTACATAAATTATCAAAACTGAATGAAGCAAGTTGTTTGATTAGAGGGCTTGCTCAAAACCATTCCGACATCATACTTACCAGGGTGTCTACCAGACTGGAAAACCGGGAAAACCGGGAAAA
>NW_007512321.1:0-245 GCF_000475195.1 Diaphorina citri
AATATGTGCATTGAGTAACAAGATATCAAATATGTCGCATAAATTTGAATTATGTTCTCCCTTGAGAGAGCGAACCAACGAGGAGATGTTCCCCTCTTCCATTTGTGTTGGATGTGTTCCCCTCTTCCCATTTATGTTGGAGGTGTTTCCCCTCCCTGCTTCATTTATGGAGGTGACAAAGTTTGACAAATTACCTCATCGTTGACTTTTCTACTCGGAGACCTCTTTCTTGTTTTCCATGTTCC
>NW_007512322.1:0-245 GCF_000475195.1 Diaphorina citri
ATTTTAAACAACATCGATAATTAAATAAAAGTAATTTAAAAAAAGTTGTACTGTGACGTCGAAAAATACGCGATGACTTCAGTTCACATTAACTTCCCCAAGCAAGCGACCTTGCACAATAGCGCTACCTAGGGATATTTCTTCAAAATAGATTTCTATTGTGTACGTTGTTATCCTGACGTCAGTACTGTTTTCAAATTTCTTTTGAAACGGTAAATGAAAATTTGAAATTTTGGTTTTACCTA
>NW_007512323.1:0-245 GCF_000475195.1 Diaphorina citri
TACATACTACCCATTTAGGTGCTCGGTCAACACGAGAATATCAGAATTCAGAACGCATCTCACTCCGTTGAAATGCCTATTTAGTAATCAAAATGATCAACCTCAGTGGTGTGGTAATTAGGACGGTGGACTTTGGATCTGGAGGTTAATAGTTCGAGTCCAAGTCAAGTCATAAAATTTATCTAAGTGTAATAATTGGGGAACGATATTTGTGACAAGCAATTTAGAGTATGCTTAACACAATT
>NW_007512324.1:0-245 GCF_000475195.1 Diaphorina citri
AAAAAAAAAAAAAAAAAAAAAAAAAATTGACCCGATTACATTACTTTCCTTCCTATAGGATAAGGAAAGTAAAAAATATATATTTCATGATTACTTTTTTTCTCACTTGAATTATAATATTGGTTGCTATTAATCACAACCTATTACCTATTCAAGGAAATCTTTTTTTTTTATTTTTTAAGAGGTTTGACAGAGGGAACTGTAACTGCTATGGTCTTATCGTCCCGAAATCGAAGAGAGAAGGA
>NW_007512325.1:0-245 GCF_000475195.1 Diaphorina citri
TCTCTCTCTCATGTTATTTATGTTCATTCCATTTTTCACGAAGGTCGTAAATAG
This sequence comes from Diaphorina citri, assembly GCF_000475195.1. Lineage (NCBI taxonomy): Eukaryota > Metazoa > Arthropoda > Insecta > Hemiptera > Psyllidae > Diaphorina > Diaphorina citri. The sequence goes on from NW_007512325.1 coordinate 55, forward strand.
TAAGGAGGGAAAAAAAAAACGAAAGTACCTCAATGAAATATTCAGCAACAAAAAAAGAGTATTTACAAGGAGGAAGGAGGAGGAAGAGAGGGAGAAAGAGAAGGAGAGGAGGAGGAGAAGGAGTTGAAGGAGGAGGGAGAGGAGCACGAGGAGGGAGAGAAGGAGAAGAGGGAAGAAGAGGAGGAGGAGAG
>NW_007512326.1:0-245 GCF_000475195.1 Diaphorina citri
AAAATATGCCGATCTTCTGGTGATCTTAGAATCATGATTGAATAATCACTTACCATTTTCGTTAAGTGGTAAGAAGGGAGTGAGAAAAACGTAGACAGGAACGGAAGCCGTGCTTTCCTAGTTTAAATACAGAACACACCACTGATGTTTCGATTTATAGCTTCCCTTTTTGTACATCTCACCACACGTCACTGGTCTAAGCTAAATAATCCATGGCAGACTCCTATGTCTAAATCAGTTAAATG
>NW_007512327.1:0-245 GCF_000475195.1 Diaphorina citri
GCTCCCAACTAGTGCTCAAGCAATTCCAAACATCTGATAGGCCAAAATATTGCTCAAGACGTGCTAAAATTTTGCTCAGGACACCCACAAGTATGGGTGTTAATATGTAGATTTGTAGATCCATTTTTTCGACTAAAACATCAAAACGGATTTAGAAGTCCTATGCAGTTAGACTGCAAGAGTAAAGGGACTTTTCGACCCTATGCTGACAGTATAAACAAGGTAGTTATATTCTATAATAGAAA
>NW_007512328.1:0-245 GCF_000475195.1 Diaphorina citri
TTTAGCCCCTTTCAGCCAGGTAGCTATTAGTATAGCCCTGTTAAGCCTGAACAAAGCTGGGTGAAATTAATGTGAGGATGTGAGTAACTTATCACCGAGTGAGGGATAATTATACCCCGTCACCAAAAACCTTAGCAGTTAGGTATGTCAACAGTGACGTTAAACACATTATTACTACCCGTGTGCGATCAGCCTTAGGTATAATTTACATAATACGATCTATAGTTTATAATAACTCGAGTAAG
>NW_007512329.1:0-245 GCF_000475195.1 Diaphorina citri
GTTTTACGTCCTCCAGCGAGACAACTTATCGTCCTTAAAATGATGAGCAAAGCAAGACAGGATAGAAGATAGTCAGCCCTTCTGCTGGACAAAATCCGCCCCGGGCTTGAATGGAACCCGGACCTAGCCTTTACAAAGCAGGTGTGCTACTCTTCTCCTCAAGTAGAGGCTAAGATTATACTTTTTTTTGTAATAACGCAAAGGTTATACGTATATAAATAGGGCTTGTCTAATCACTATAGTTT
>NW_007512330.1:0-245 GCF_000475195.1 Diaphorina citri
TTTCTCTTTCTCTGTCTTTCCTCTCTCCCTCCCTATCTCTCTGTTTCTCTTCCTCTCTTTTCTTTATGTTTTCCTACCCTTCTCCCTTTATTCCTTATTTTTTCCCTCTCTCTTCCTAATACATCCACCATTCCACTCCACTTTTGCCTTTCTTGTAGTTTGAAATGTTCTTGGTTACATTTTTGTCTTCCTGTCCTAGATTTCTTGACCGTCCCGAATGACAGTGGTTTCTGAGGGTGAATTGG
>NW_007512331.1:0-245 GCF_000475195.1 Diaphorina citri
TAGGGCAGTAGGAGAGGATAGGGGAAGAGGAGAGGAGGACGAAACGAAAAGTTGATAAAAAGAGAGGGGAGAGGAAGGGAAAAGGGGGAGAGGGAGGAGAGAGATGGAAGAGGAGGGGAAATTTGACGTCATTTTTAAAAATTACCCTCTCTCTCCTTTTCCTTCCCTCCCTCCCCCCTCTCTTTCTATCAAACTGGAAATTCAGGTTTGGGAAAATAAAACGTGTCATTAGTGAAAATGTAATT
>NW_007512332.1:0-245 GCF_000475195.1 Diaphorina citri
TTCCGCCCTAGAAAACTTCACAAGGTTTTTCTTCTACTCAGCGCAGATTGCCTTTTTTATGATTTACAAGTTAATGAGTAAAGTTCTATCTGATAGTTAATTGGATTCCCATTTTTTCCTCTTTTTACTTGATGGTTTCTTTCTATTACTCGGTTTTTCCATCAGCCATTCCCTCCCTTCCTCTCTCTCCCCTTCTCTCTCTCTCTCTCTCTCTCTCTCTCTCTCTCTCTCTCTCTCTCTCTCTC
>NW_007512333.1:0-245 GCF_000475195.1 Diaphorina citri
AGTACTTTAGTACCTATATAGTTAATATTTACCTTTAGGTACATGAACTTCAAAATATCTCGTTATGGTGATGGGTAACAAGCTAAACAAAGTAATTCAGAGAAGTAGGTACTTATCTACCAATCTAAGTGTAAGTTCATGGCTGAAGAGTTGTCTGCTTCTTTATGTGTCCAGCAAATAAAGAAATTCTACTCAGAAAAACTGAAAGTTTTCTAATCTTATCATCGAAGGATTAACGCAAAATA
>NW_007512334.1:0-245 GCF_000475195.1 Diaphorina citri
ACGTTGTTTAACTTCAGTTAACCATTGACTACTGATTCATTCAGTTTGCTACTGCCACTGGCTATAGTCTCCTTCTTTTGGACCTAAAAATAAAAGAGAGAGACCAAGCTGTCTTAATTTTCAAGAATTTCAAGCGTTTCTTTTCGACACCGCTGTTCGTTGAAACGAAAAGCTAAAGATGGCAAAAAAAAAAAATAAAAAAAAATCTTGCTTCTTTTTTTTCAACAAATTTCAACTCTGAAGAT
>NW_007512335.1:0-245 GCF_000475195.1 Diaphorina citri
CTTTTGGGGCAAGGGGGGGGGGTGAGGTACAAACATATTTTATACCCACCTAGCTAGGTGTTAGTATAAAATATATACCTAAGTACATTTTATTTTCAAATATTTTGATACATAATATTGTACAATATTGGAATGGTAAAATGGATTTTTTCCCGAGCCCATTGCTCTCAATGATAATATTATTAGGTTCGGACCAGCTAAAGCAGGACAATATCGGGACTTTGGGCGAAAGCGGGACATTTTAG
>NW_007512336.1:0-245 GCF_000475195.1 Diaphorina citri
TCTTTCAACAAGAAATCTCTATTAGGTACCTGTCTCTTTCGGTCTCTTTCTTTCTCTTTCAATCATAATATTCGTGTATATCTTTTTCTCTTTCCCTCATTTTCCGCTCTCTCCTCGTTCTCTCCCTCTCTCATCAAAATGAAATCTCTCTCTCTCTCTACTTCCCTCCCACGTTCTCTCTTATCAATCAACGATAACTTAGTTAAGCATTGGGGGCTTTAGAATTTAGAAACATTGTCATTGGG
>NW_007512337.1:0-245 GCF_000475195.1 Diaphorina citri
TTGGTAGCGCCTCTACCTTGTAATCGCTAGGCCGCGGGTTCGATTCCCGCCCGGAGCGGATTTTATCCTGCACGGTTAAGGATCGGTCTTTTTTTTAAGTAGGTTCTAAGGGAGCACAAAGATGCCTTAGCCTTAGCTCAACGTACTTGGTCAGTATTTATTAATTAAGGGCACTCTTGTCTTATATTTCAGAAACTACACACGGCTCATCTTACCTATTCATTTCACTGCTGTGCATTTCAATT
>NW_007512338.1:0-245 GCF_000475195.1 Diaphorina citri
CATAAATCACTTTATTTTGTAAAATACACAAACATAGGTAATATACGAACCTTATTTCTTTGTTATCACAACTTTCTCCATTTTATTTTGTTTCAAATTACTCTCACCCTTTCTCTCCCATTCCACTTGTAAACTGTATGTAAATCTTCATCATGGTTTTATTAATGTAAATATTCACCTTATAAATTTGTAAATTGTAAACCACATGCCAACAATCGTACAATTGGAAGTTTCCACGTATTTTT
>NW_007512339.1:0-245 GCF_000475195.1 Diaphorina citri
AAAAATTCCACTAGTATTACTTACCATAGCTCAACCACTATAGGTAACTTTAATGCTTCTGACTCCTCACTAAATGTGAATGCAAAAACTTTTTATCCCAGAAGCGATTTAATTACCTCTAGCAAAGCGAGCGATATATCATATTATGACCTCTTAAAGAATAGGACAAGATATAATAAGAAAAACCCTAATTTAAACCATACCTCGAATACACCTTCTATAAATAAACTAAAAATTTACTATCA
>NW_007512340.1:0-245 GCF_000475195.1 Diaphorina citri
CCACTACCTAGTGCAAGTCACATTCCAGTCAAGTAAGTCAAAATTTCCTTGCTGGCGATAAATGGGAGTGTTCACATCTGCCGTTCAAGTCCCATATGCCCACTTCCAAATAATTGCCTGTAAAATATTTGAACGTTTGTTAAATGTGACTGGAGTGTAACCTGAACGAATCAGTTTAGTCACAATCGGTTTGCTGCAAACTAGCTATGAAGCTTTATAGGACAAGCTTTGGCCGGCCATTCACT
>NW_007512341.1:0-245 GCF_000475195.1 Diaphorina citri
AAAGCATTGTGAGACTTACTGGTTTGACACTCTGTTGTCTGATTCAATCTGTCATCCTCGAGACGTAACCGCTCAAGCAAAGTGCTAATATTCTTGTCGGTTGCACTGACATTGTCCCATGCCGAGCGAAAGTGGTGAAGCTTGGGAGGTAGAGCACTCAGGATCCTGGTCATCACCCAACCTTCCTTTACTTCATCCCCACCTGCAGTCAGATCCTCGGCTAGTTGTTGAATCTTTAAACAGTT
>NW_007512342.1:0-245 GCF_000475195.1 Diaphorina citri
ATGCACATGAACTTTCCTGGTTGAATTTTGCCATCTTCTCGGGCACACATAGTTTATCTGCAAACACAAAAGATACCTCAATAATAATCCTCCGTCCAAAAGGCTACGATAAAGTCCAAGAAAACATGGCCCTCAAGCTGGCTGACTCCAAGAAAAATGTCAATTCCGGCTATTCAAAATTTCCAAGCCACCTTGTTCCCGGATAGATGGGCAGTGTGCCGTTCTTGTATGAACGTGAAAATAAA
>NW_007512343.1:0-245 GCF_000475195.1 Diaphorina citri
CTTTCCCTCTTCCTCTCTCTCTCTTTTTCTCTCTCCCTCCCCAAAACCGCTTTCCCTCTTCCTCTTCCTCTCTCTCTAACCTGAATTGGATAATTCACTCTTCAAAATTATTATATTACTGTCGAACGCAGAAAAGAGAGAGAGAGAGAGAGAGAAAGAAAGAAAGAGAGAGAGAATGAAAGAAAGAGAGAAAGAAAGAGAGAGAGAGAGAGAGAGAGAGAGAGAGAGAGAGAGAGAGAGAGAGA
>NW_007512344.1:0-245 GCF_000475195.1 Diaphorina citri
GCGTGCTATGCGGTCCGCAGCGTTCTGCTCCGCTACCTGAAAGTCGGGAAGGGGGAGAAGAATTGTAAGTAGATAGATATAGAAATCTTACTATCACGCATTGTTCAGCCAAGTTGACAATAAAAAAAGTGACATTATCGAATACGGTAACTCTTCCACCCAACCCGTCTTACCCGTATGGCTTCTTCTTCGGCCGCGTCTTCCTCTTCCGCTTTCTTCTGCAATTCGTCGTACGACATGGCGAC
>NW_007512345.1:0-245 GCF_000475195.1 Diaphorina citri
ACGAAAAAAAATAAGGAAAAAATAGCTTGGTCTCCTGGGGTATTTTCATAAAAATGGCTTGGTACGGAATGGGTTAATGACTGTTGTTAAATCGGGTGTAATACCAGATAGTTGGATGCGCATATCAGGAGCAGCATTTAATTTGTTTCGAAATACATCCTTTGTCCTCGTATAGGCTGAAAAGCCAGTTTCACAAAGGTAAGTTGTCGCGAAGGCTATGAAGCTAAGCCCTCCACCCGCCAGCC
>NW_007512346.1:0-245 GCF_000475195.1 Diaphorina citri
GCCAATGTTTGTAGATGTAAAGTTGTAAAAAGATAAGGTGTTTAAATACCAAATGGATACCCCATAAATAAATAGGTAGGTACTTACCCAATAGAGAGTAAAAATAGAAAACGTCTACAGGCTATTAATAATAATTATAACGACTATGACGTTAAAGCACGTTCTCAACGTATGAAAATAAGTAACGTCGAGCGTGGTTGGCATCTGGACAGGTGACTTTATGGGACATCAAGAGCTGGCCAATT
>NW_007512347.1:0-245 GCF_000475195.1 Diaphorina citri
TCTATCACAAATTATTATGGATAATTATTCAACTAGGCATGACGATTCACAATTTATTTTGATAAGTTTACAAAACTCTTCTAAACAGGAAAACACGTCTTTAAAATTAAGGAATTGGTCTGGGTCTACTAAACCGGGTCAATAATTAATTAATCAGCAGGCAGAAAAGAAAATTTGTCAAATTGATAAACATTAAATAAATAATATTGAATTGTAAAAATCCATAAGGCAATTACAATAAAATC
>NW_007512348.1:0-245 GCF_000475195.1 Diaphorina citri
ACAAAGTTGAATTTCTACACTCTGTTTCTGTAGCAAGATATTATGACTCATCTTCATAATATACTATACTATCTTATACGTACAATAATGGGGAGTTAATGCATCCAAATTCCAAGAGAATACTTAGAAGTTGAAGAATATTTTATGGCCACATCAGTCTTTATAATTATGTTAGAGTTAGACGATGACCCCAAGTCCTAAAAAAAGAATCTCAAAATAGAGAAACATAGTAGTGCACCAATATT
>NW_007512349.1:0-245 GCF_000475195.1 Diaphorina citri
GGATATTTACAAGAGAGAAAGAACGTTAGTTCTGTGTTCCCTGAAACAAAGGTCTATGGGGACCAGAGAGAGAGAGAGAAAAGTTAGGAGAAAGAAGAGAAGAGGAGAGACAGAGAATGAAAGATAAGGAGAAGTACTCACAGGAGAATGAGAGAAAGAGTTCTCAAAAGAAGAGGGAGCAAGAAGGACAGTAGGAGGGAGAAGATGAATGAGAATGACAAAGAAGGAGAAAGATTGTGGAAGGA
>NW_007512350.1:0-245 GCF_000475195.1 Diaphorina citri
AGCGCATTACTCTAATTACTCACCATAAGCAAAGTCTGTACTCATTTGACCTAGCACATTACTTAAATTACTGTACTCGGGTGACCTAGCGCATTACTCTAATTACTCACCATAAGCAAAGTCTGTACTCATTTGACCTAGGGCGTTACTCTAATTACTCACCATACGCAAAGTCTGTACTCATTTGACCTAGCACATTACTTAAATTACTGTACTCAGTTGACCTAGCGCATTACTCTAATTAC
>NW_007512351.1:0-245 GCF_000475195.1 Diaphorina citri
TGTAAACAAAATATCTCGAGAATGGTAAGAGCTAGAGACTTGAAATTTGGTATGTAGCTGTCAAATGTGACAAGGATGTGACACGAAACTTTGGTTGAGATGGTTGCTGCGCTTGGCGGTATCTTGACCGCTTTTGGACAGATTTCGACCGTTTTTTGGCGGTTTTTAGCTATAGCGACAAAACGGTTAGAGCTATTGTAAAAGTTAGGGTAAAAGAACACTCAAATAAGCATCATTCAATAGGA
>NW_007512352.1:0-245 GCF_000475195.1 Diaphorina citri
TCTATTACTACACTTTCTATTACCACACTACACGGATATCTCCTGTTTTTGCTTTCTATTACTACTGCTTTCTATTACTGCATTACTAGTATAGCGAAGCTATACTAGTAATGCAGTATTGCAATCGGTCCAAATTTTCAAAATCGGGAAATGGGTGGAAATCTCCGTTTTAGGGTCCCCTGAAAGTTGGTGCTACATAATTACTTCTCCTTGTTCCATAGGTTTGATTCATTTGCCGCAAAGCG
>NW_007512353.1:0-245 GCF_000475195.1 Diaphorina citri
AATAAAAGAAATGTAGGTAGATATATCTAGGTACTTCAAATCTGTTTACGAAAAAAAGGTAGATTTACGTATAGTGAGTATTCACTGATAAATCAAGAGAGGAGTATCTACGTATATATAGATTTACTATTAGCCGGGGAAATGGCCTGTACTACAAAAGTAAATGGTTCTACAAAAGAACAAAGTACCAAATTTACCTTCTTCCATAAATAAGATAGGTAGATATATAGGTGGTACCTGTACCT
>NW_007512354.1:0-245 GCF_000475195.1 Diaphorina citri
TACGCAAACAAAACTAGATCAAACATGGCTTAACCAATGAGATTCCGTTTTGGACGAAATCTCACAATCTCATTGGTTCAGCCACGTTTGACTTTGACTACATTAAATTTCACATAATGGAATACAACTCAAGTCGTCCTTTATCATTTTTAGGTTATGTTTAGATATTTTATTTTTTATCAATAAATTTCCCGTAGTTTTTGCCGGAGCAAGATCATTTGGGAAATCGAAACGTTCTGTTTTCA
>NW_007512355.1:0-245 GCF_000475195.1 Diaphorina citri
GTCTTTCTTTTCCTATTTATTCCTTTCTCATTTCCTTTTTTCTTCGTTTACTTTCTCTTCCTTCTATAGTTTTCCTTTTCTTGTTCTTTTTCCTTAACATCATTTTATTATTCTTTCTTATCTTTTTCCTCTTCTTCTTCTTCTCCTTCTCCTACTCCTTCTCCTCTTCCTTTCAAGGTTCCTCGGACTCTCTCCTTTTTGTCTTCTTCCTTATAATTCTATTCTTCCTCCTCCTCCTTCTTTGT
>NW_007512356.1:0-245 GCF_000475195.1 Diaphorina citri
ATCGCCCCCTTTATCGCTCCTTTTATTGATCGCCCCCCATATCGCCCCCTAAGGCTTCATCGCCCCCATGAAAATCTCTATCGCCCCCAAGGGGGCGATATCGCCCAGGTTGGGAAACACTGCCCTAGAGCACACTTTAGGAAACTACATATGTTCAATTCAAAATATGGTCCTGCTCCCGGATATTATCCAAACAAAGGCAAGACATTAAGGGCCGACATAAAAAAAAAAAAAAAAAAAAAAAT
>NW_007512357.1:0-245 GCF_000475195.1 Diaphorina citri
GACATGACTTGGACTCGAACCACCAACCTCCAGATCCAAAGTCCAACGCGTTAACAACTGCACCACTGAGGTTGGTACATATTTTCATACAAGATAAGGTAAACTTATAGAGATCCAAAAATAAATACATACATATAGATAAGATTGCGGAGAGACTTTCCAAATTTCCGCATTGTTACTCTAAATATGGGCTACAAATTTAACAATATGTTCCAACATTAGTTTTTTATGTAACCCGGAACCTC
>NW_007512358.1:0-245 GCF_000475195.1 Diaphorina citri
AACTGACAGGCATTGAAGTAAAGGAATGAGTGACGGGTGTTGAAGCAGAGGTCTGAGTAACAGGTGTTACAGGAGGAATTGTAGGACGAGGATGTACCTCCAGTATTTCTGGCAAAGAAGTTGCAGTATTGGTAACTGTGTTAAGATAAGTAACAGAACTAGGAGCCTTTACGTTAGATATTGTATTTTTCTTCCCCCTCTTCTTCTTCTTCTTATTTTTCTTTTTCGCCTTATACAGGGTCGAT
>NW_007512359.1:0-245 GCF_000475195.1 Diaphorina citri
CGACCGGAGATAGGCCAGATTCTGGTTTTCCTTTGGTTAAAAGTTGAAACATGGGGGTCCTACCTACAGTTCCTTGCTAATTAGAGATTCTAGAGGTGTAGGTGGCACTTCTAAAGAAATGTTGATTTTTCGGTCTAAATTTACAAAGATTCGAAATTCCCGAACTGATTTCAGACCTTTTCTTTAAAGTTGGTTCAAAGAACTCTTTGTTTCCTAGCTTTAAACTGAAATCAAAAACCACTTGT
>NW_007512360.1:0-245 GCF_000475195.1 Diaphorina citri
GCTTTTTATTGTACCTTGGATAAAAGAGAAGTAGCAATCGATGTAATGACGTGCTTTGATATAAAATGTTGGATGACACATAAATTGTTGGATATTGATTGGTGTAGACGCCATAAGTACACCAGTAGATTTCTAGTGTCAAGGGCAAAAGTATAAAACTTAAAACTGAGGAGAAACTTTTTAACCTTCTGGGAAATTGAGCCCTATCTCAAGTGACAACTTAGGTGTGCTCTGTGTTAGGGTAT
>NW_007512361.1:0-245 GCF_000475195.1 Diaphorina citri
GAAAATTTTGAGGAGAAAGAGAGATAAACCCACGTCTAATCGAAATATGTACCTTTAATCACGGATGAAACCCGGATTTGTCATATCGTTTTTCTGCACTGTCCATCTCCAGAAAACACCCATATGTTAGACCTGAACCTAAAGTTATTTCGGATGGACAACATGGAGGTAATGTAATCCGACACGATTGTAAAATTCAACAAGACATAAAATTTGTCATCCAAAACAATTTGAATTCACGGTCA
>NW_007512362.1:0-245 GCF_000475195.1 Diaphorina citri
GCTGAACCAATAAGATTGTGATCCAAAGTGGAATCTCATTGATTGGTTCACCCTGTAAACAGTGTAAACTATAAAAAAAGTCACAAACCTAATCAATTATGGCTCATCTACTAGACCAAGTCCAAGGGTACAAATGAATGGCTAAGACGCAGAGCGGACCAAGTCCAAAAAAAAAAGTTTAAATTTAATAGAGATAGCCACTTTGTTTTTGCTCTTATTTCAATACAACACTAAAGTGAAGTTTG
>NW_007512363.1:0-245 GCF_000475195.1 Diaphorina citri
ATCCTGTCTTCCTTCTCTCTTCGATTTCGGGACGATAAGACCTTAGCTGTTACAGTTCCCTCTGTCAAACCTCTTAAAAAAAAAATTATTCTTAAGATAAACTGAATGCAAGCAAAATGGTCAAGTTCAAAACTTCAAACTCACTTCGTTTATTCAAATAAAGCCGTTTCCACACTCACCCACACTGTCGAAGCCCAGTATATCGTTTCCTACGGACGAGGTTCGTCCAGACTCCATCTCGTGTT
>NW_007512364.1:0-245 GCF_000475195.1 Diaphorina citri
AGAAAGTCAGCCGTTCCGAGAACGAACATTATCCCATCAGGACAAAATCCGCCCCGGGCGGGAATCGAACCCGCGGCCCTCTTCCCCTTGGTCTTCTTCTTCTTCCTTCCTTTCTTTTCTCTGCTCCTCTCCTTGCTCTTCTTCTTCCTTCCTTCTTTTTCTTCTCCTTCTGTCTTCTTCTGTACAGTCTACAGAACTATTTTCTTCTTTGATATATCGTAGCTGTATAACATTTTGTTTACACT
>NW_007512365.1:0-245 GCF_000475195.1 Diaphorina citri
TTCTATCTTAACTCCACATTTATACGTTGTCCACCTCTGTGGCCGAGAAGTCAAGAGCACTGACTCTCAACCTGGAGATACTGGGTTCAAATTCCGGCCAGGGCGGAAATTTTCTGACCGAAATTTTCCGTTCCTGCATAGGCATGAATGGAAAAGAATGTGCCTTGAAGTAATGCGAAAGCGCTTCCAAGGTACAACTTGAAAAAAAAAAAAAAAAAAAAAAAAAAAAAAAAAAAAAAAAAAAA
>NW_007512366.1:0-245 GCF_000475195.1 Diaphorina citri
TGGCAATTTCTTTTTCGCGTTTGCAATTCCCGAAAATCCATTTTGATCGTGTCCCTACAGTGCCACATCTCTCGATATAATAAATGTAAGACGTCTGGGAAAAGTTGGTGTACGAGGGACAATTGGAGGGGAAAATCAAATCTAATGGGAGGGACGGGGAAAATAACTAGATTGAGATTAATGATAATGAGCGGAGCAATAAAAAGGGGTAAAAAAGCGATGAAAAATCAAGCCATAAAACAACA
>NW_007512367.1:0-245 GCF_000475195.1 Diaphorina citri
AGAAATGAGGATATAATTGAGAATGTAGAATGCTTCCAGTAAATTTAGATCAGAATGTACGTTCTTTCTTTATTTCTACATGTTCAGCTTTGGGTTTACAAGAAAGTGTCTCCTCGAAAGAAATCCTTTAAATCAATCTCAATTTGCATTAGAATAGCAGGTAATAAATGTCACATGCATACTATCATGTCAATAAATTCCACGATCTACTAAACTTGAGCCTCGAATTGGCAACAACTTTTGGA
>NW_007512368.1:0-245 GCF_000475195.1 Diaphorina citri
TCATACCGTTCCCGAGATATTGTTAAACTAGACCGAAAACCGCCAAAAAGCGGTAAAATGCCGCCAACCAATGCACCGTTTCGTGTCGCATCCTTGTCACATTTGACAGCTACATACCAAATTTCAAGTTGCTAGCTCTTACCGTTCTCGAGATATTTTGTTTACAGACAGATAGACACACAGATACACACACGGACCAATGGCTGAAACTTTGGATTTAGGCTCTAGGGACCTCAAAACGTGTT
>NW_007512369.1:0-245 GCF_000475195.1 Diaphorina citri
TATTTTTTAAATCGATTTATCTCGGGATCTAGAAGTCGTATTAGAAAAAGAAAAATTCCGTTGGTCCTCATTTTTCCTGCTCTATGACTTTGGAACATCACCCAAGTCTTAACTGGTTGAATGTGATGTGCTAAAAGTACAAGAAGTGCCCCCCCTCCCACCTCCCTTTGGTAAGGCACTTTTCTCATGACTTTTCCACGTATTAGAATAATCGATTATTAATCGATTAATAATCGATTAATCGA
>NW_007512370.1:0-245 GCF_000475195.1 Diaphorina citri
CTCAGAATGGCTGGTTTTCTTCTATTCTATCTTCCTTGTCTCTTTGATTTCGGGATGATAAGACCTTAGCAGTTACAGTTCTGGATGGGTGACCCTATGGACTACTAGCTCTTTCCAGCCTGACTCAGGCTGATTGATGAGTCAGTGGGTAGTGGGTAGCTTGTCACCGAATGGAGCCCAAAGTATCATCACTAGGAACCTTAGCAGTTGTAGAAAAAAAATAGTTGAGAAATCAAATTTAAAAA
>NW_007512371.1:0-245 GCF_000475195.1 Diaphorina citri
GCTGGGTTCCACCGTCATGTTTCGCTTTGTAATCACTCGATTAGTATTAATTTATTTTATCGATTGGTTCAAGATCCTCTATTGAGAAAAAATCAAGACTTTGGACCTCGGCCTAAAACTTTTTTTTGAACCTTAACAGCATTATCCTTATATCTAAATTACCTAACTTAATAATTTTAAAATAAATGATTTCATTCAATTTAATTAATTATTTTCTGATACGGAGAAGGGAGATGACCTGACGT
>NW_007512372.1:0-245 GCF_000475195.1 Diaphorina citri
CGCGGGTTCGATTCCCGCCCGGGGCGGATTTTATCCTGATGGGATAATGTTCATTCTCGGAACGGCTGGCTTTCTCCTGTCCTGTCTTCCTTTTCTCTTCGATTTCGGGACGATAAGACCATATAGCAGTATCAGTTCCCTCTGTCAAACCTCTTTAAAAAAAAAGCCCTATATTTATTGGAAAACCTATTAACACTACTTGATGGAGTGACTTGCCTCCTACTGAGCCAAGTAATCTCCCTCCC
>NW_007512373.1:0-245 GCF_000475195.1 Diaphorina citri
TTCGGGGTGCACTTTAATACCTAAAGAGGACAATTGGGTAGCTACTAGCTACTTTAATGGAGTAGCGACCAGTGGCGGCATTACCAGTGATGTAAGAAGATTGATGATACGAGTTAAGAATTATCAATAGTAACAGTTCCTCTGATTTCTCACAAATAATTCGTGAATTTAAAAAAATGGTTATCCGTCACTGATTTTTGTCCAAATAGCTCCCAGCGCACATATGGTAAAGAATATAATAATTT
>NW_007512374.1:0-245 GCF_000475195.1 Diaphorina citri
ACGTCAAGCTTTGTTCTCGTCCTAGTCCTGTTGAAATGTGGGACAGGAGACCACGTGAGTGGAACAGGAGTCAGTAAAAATGCAGCAGGACTCAGTGAAGATACAGCAGGACAAAACCAAGGCCCAGAAGGAAATCACCCTTTCGGAACAGATCCAGACGAAGAGCAAAACAATCTGACTGGGACAGCAAATATAACTGGGGCCAATCATGAAGATATACTTGAAGAACTTGATGATAGGATCGA
>NW_007512375.1:0-245 GCF_000475195.1 Diaphorina citri
ATCTGAGTCACAAGAGAGCGAAAGAAAAAACTAATTAAAAATTTGCGCGATTCCTAAAATGTGTTACACCGTTGTTGCTCGTAAGTTTCTACTAACAACGTGCATAATATCAACACATACATAAGTTATAGTCATGTTGGATGCCATGTACAGTGTGTTTCCAAAGAACAGAGACTGCTGAATACGTTAAATCTTGAATACCGAAAGACTGTCTTTGCTTTGTCTCCCGAACCGTCCCAGTTTAA
>NW_007512376.1:0-245 GCF_000475195.1 Diaphorina citri
GTTTATTTTACGAACTGTCGGAAATTCGAAATAGGGTAACGTGCCGAAAGATTTACTCGATATTGATCAACATAATCTGTTCTGATCAGTGACGTAGCGTGGTCTAAAGTCAAGTGTAAGGCGTGTAGGGCACTAATTTCCATCACCATGCACATTACTACATAGTACATAAGTCATGCACAAATGCACATGCTTCTTCATAAATATTTAGAGTCAATATTTAAGGGTATTTGAGTAAATTTTGA
>NW_007512377.1:0-245 GCF_000475195.1 Diaphorina citri
CACTCCATTTCTCAAGGGTCTAGGACAGTCTAGGTATTTAACTTGCCCTTGGGATCAATTTAATTTGAAGAAACCATTTAAGGATGAGCCCTCACTCACCCATCATGAGTGTTGGAAAAAATTCACCTTATCAATTAAGGGTTAAGTTTCTAATATGAGACCAAGTACTTTGGCATATACCACAGCTATAGCACATCCCATTGTAAGGGTACAATGCAGAATATGCAATATCTATCTATACCATA
>NW_007512378.1:0-245 GCF_000475195.1 Diaphorina citri
GGCTCGGTCATTGGTCCAACCCTATGGAACGTTTTATATGATGGGGTTCTTAGGATAATAACGCTGGATGGGGTAAAATTAGTCGCTTACGCGGACGATTTGGCCATAATAGTAACGGCTAGGGATGAGAGCGAGTTAGAATTTAAGGCAAACTATACACTAGGAGAGATTAAGAGATGGATGGAAAATCACAAGCTGGAAGTAGCACCTGAGAAATCGGAATGTATGTTAATCGTCGGAAGGAA
>NW_007512379.1:0-245 GCF_000475195.1 Diaphorina citri
TCTCTCTCTCTCTCTCTCTCTCTCTCTCTCTCTCTCTCTCTCTCTCTCTCTTTCTCCCTCAGTCCTATTCTTAACTTCACCTTCATTTGTATATCTTCCTTTCTCTCTCTCTCTTCCTCTCTCTCCCCCGCTTTACCTCCTCCTCAGTCCTTCCTTATTCTCCTCTTCCTCCTCCTCTTCTTCATCATGTATCTTCATTTCCTCAACGTATGTCTATCTTGTTATGAAGAGGAAATGCTATGATA
>NW_007512380.1:0-245 GCF_000475195.1 Diaphorina citri
TTGAATGAGTGCTTGAAACTGTCCAGTGAAGCGTTCATAAATAAAAAATGCCAGAGATACCCCATTGTACTCTTATAACTACACCTAGCTATACATATACCTACCTGCTACTTTTATTTACCTACCCCTCATGACTGCCTTCTACCTACATACCTCTATACCCTTCTTTACCTACTATTATTTAGCTACCTACCTTTCCTTACCTACTCGTACTGTTACCTACCAGCTGGTTACGCACTGTAGAG
>NW_007512381.1:0-245 GCF_000475195.1 Diaphorina citri
TTTTAATTGAGAATTTGACCACATTAATAGTAGTAGTCTCTAGTCTACTGCTGGAGTAAAGGGACTTTTCAGTCCTATGCGAACAGTATAAGTAAACATTAATATTATTTTTTCTTTTAAAGGATAATTAACACTAGTCTAGTTTAATTTAAAAACAAATTCACCCCCAGCCTAGTTGGCTTGGAAGCACGCTTTGTAAGCGTTAGGTAGCGGGTTCGATTCCTAGCCGGGACAAACTTTATCCT
>NW_007512382.1:0-245 GCF_000475195.1 Diaphorina citri
GGTTTGTAAAAATGCAATGTTAGGTAGGTATGTATCTGTTTTGTACCAATGTTCCTGTATAGCTATCTACTATTATTATCTATGTATCTTCACTGCTCAGTACCTATATGAGTTTCGATTTTAGTTCTGTGAATTACGAAAGGGTAATTAAAGTGGATTGTTAATTTTATCTTTTGCTTATTTATCGAGTAGATGTGAAGGTTTCGCCTGTTTTGCTATGACGACTTTGTAAAGTGCGTGGTTTC
>NW_007512383.1:0-245 GCF_000475195.1 Diaphorina citri
TTTTTAAATTAATTGTCGACACTTTATTGATAATAAGATTATACAATAAGCAATTACAGACAATGATACTTATATAGATGAAAATAAGAGTACCTACCTATGTTAAGTTTCCTATATAATATCAGGCCTATAATTTTCTTTATATTCATTTCTTTCCAGGCCCGGCTGAGTCGTTATTCCAAGCAAGCTATTTCGAGCTGATGAGCCGTGCCCTCAGGCCCGGCGGTATAGTCTGCTCACAAGCC
>NW_007512384.1:0-245 GCF_000475195.1 Diaphorina citri
CTGAGTGTATTTGAGGTGAGGCCTTTTGTGTGGTCATCGCAAAGAGCATGACTAATAGACATTATCTCCTTTATGATTCTCAATTCTAATCAAAGGAGACACATAGTAATCTAACTAATGAGTCCTTTTATCGCCCTTTGTTTTACTTCAGCGGTTCATTTTATTTGAAAATTGGAAATTTGTAATGGTTCAAGCTCATTTTTATCTGGACGGATGTCTGTCTATCTGAAATCTGCTGCTTTCTA
>NW_007512385.1:0-245 GCF_000475195.1 Diaphorina citri
TGTTACAATTTTAAATTGTTATCACTTTTTTTTTTAATTCACCCAGTAAAGAAGGTGAGGAGAAGAAAAGAGTACAACTAATTAAAAATTGTAACAATATGTACCTAGGTTTATAGGTACCTAGAAGTAAATAAAAAATCAAAGGAGCACACACGAAATTTTTGTTGGCCTGTAGGTAGGTAGGTAGGTATTTTTAATTTTTTTAATCATTTTTTTTAAGGTTAGTTAGTAAAGTACCTACCTGG
>NW_007512386.1:0-245 GCF_000475195.1 Diaphorina citri
TAGACTACGGAAATGGTAGAATCAGTGGCGATTCGATACTTTACTAGGGGACACACCATTAACATCGCGTCTAAGGATCATCTTTTGATTACCTTGTACGAGTATTGCAAGAATCCATTGTTGATTGTACCTATCAATTTATTTATTAAAATATTTTGATATTCACTTTTTTATTTCTCTTAAGCGTTTAAAGGACATGTCGTTCGCGAATGTCCACTTTCATAAGGTAAGAGTGTGGTGCACAA
>NW_007512387.1:0-245 GCF_000475195.1 Diaphorina citri
CTAGGCCAGAGGCAGTGGTCGGTACGCTCGCCTGGCTGGCTTTCTCCTATAGTGTCCTCCTCAGTTCGATTTTGGACGGTAAGATCTTCGTTGGTACAATTTCCTCTATCAAGCCCTAAAAGTCGGGTTAAGCCTGTACGAATCTACCTCTTCTCACCAGTGAATCAATTTTCTGTCCACAGATATTCGCCTACAGCTGAACGAGCAGCTAAGATGCCTCGACTTGAGGATGGAAACCCAGACTG
>NW_007512388.1:0-245 GCF_000475195.1 Diaphorina citri
ATTTATAATCTTTACCCATTTGCAACTGCTCCATTGAGAAAAAGGAAAGAATGAAAGAGAAAGATGAAGAAAGGTTTACTCTCGACTTTTTAGAGTGACCCCGTAAAGGCATGAAAAACTGATGTTTGAGGGAAGAGTGTAAGTTTTAGCAACAGATGGTGGGATACCACTACACATCACACGTAATAGGACGTTTCCCCTGTGTTTAGGGGAAAGAATAGGCGCCTAATGTAGAAAGAGTTTAG
>NW_007512389.1:0-245 GCF_000475195.1 Diaphorina citri
CCTCCTCCTCCTCCTCCTTCCGTTGGAATTTTTCGTCACCTCCATATATTTGGGTATCTGGAGGTAAAGTTGTTCTATCATTCTCTCCCTCCTCTTCCCCTCTCTCCCTCTTTCTGTACCCATTCACCTTCTTCTCTTTCTCCTTCTCCTCCTCCTGTTCCTCTTCCTCCTCCTCTTCTTTCTCTTCCATGGACGAGTTTTATATCCCGAAGTAATTCAAAACTTGAAGAATGTTTGTGTTTTAC
>NW_007512390.1:0-245 GCF_000475195.1 Diaphorina citri
TGAAATAGGTAGTTGTTAATGATAAGAAAGAT
Source organism: Diaphorina citri (assembly GCF_000475195.1). NCBI lineage: Eukaryota > Metazoa > Arthropoda > Insecta > Hemiptera > Psyllidae > Diaphorina > Diaphorina citri. Next base: position 33 of record NW_007512390.1, read on the forward strand.
TTTAAATTTTCTCAGTGTTTTTCCCACTGGAATTTGAATAATGAAGTCTAACAGCAGTGATTTTCTTTAATCTAGTTCTTTTATTAAGTTTTATTGGTTCATGTCAATGAAGATTTGAAACATGCACTAACTCCCGAGAATGGATTGATCACCTAATAAATGATACGGGCCATAATTAATACTGTTGAACATGTCTTGGTATTCAAATGTGCT
>NW_007512391.1:0-245 GCF_000475195.1 Diaphorina citri
TTGAATTTTCAACCTTTTAAATACTTTTTCGCTGCTTTGACTTGAGATTGCTAAATGTAACCACGCGCAACGTTGCTTCACTCCAGTTATCCATAAGGAACTGCTCTTTCCAACTAAATAATTCGCTGTTGTCTGGAATATTTTAAACACTGCTAAATTAACAATTTGTGCTAGGGTGTCAGGCATAGGTACAAGTGTCAGAAACTGGTACATCTACCTTATTATTGATGAAAAGTTTATTATTT
>NW_007512392.1:0-245 GCF_000475195.1 Diaphorina citri
ATTTTTCCCTATTTAATGTAAGATTGTAAGTTTTCATCTTCTTCAGTACCTCTTCTAATCTTGTAAATACTTCTTGTACTGTCGCACCCTGTACAATAATGTCGTCAAAGAAGCACTGTACACCTTCAATTCCCTGTAGCACCTGGTCCATGAACTGCTGAAATTTGGTCGGTGCGACCTTCACTCCGAACATTAATCTGTTCACCCTGTATACGCCCTTGTGAGTACTCAGGGACTGAAGTAAT
>NW_007512393.1:0-245 GCF_000475195.1 Diaphorina citri
ATGATCACCATAGGTGGCGGGTGAGTACTTAGAATATCAAGGATTTTTTTTTTTTCTCAGACGCTAGACGGTCTGAAGATTAAAGCCCGTCACTGCCCAAAGACTATCAATATTTCACAGTTAGGTATTGCCAATAGTAAGTATGTGTGCGGGCATTATCAGGTTGCTAAGGAAGTCGACACACGTAGACATTTATACTGAGAGACAAATAGGCAGACAGTGTTGATAAACAAAATGCATTCGTA
>NW_007512394.1:0-245 GCF_000475195.1 Diaphorina citri
CTACCCTTAGGGCTAGAAGTTTATATTGGACAAGTATTGAAGGATTCTGTGTAAATGCTTTAATCTGCATCTCTTCTATTAGTCCACACCTTCAGCTGCATTATCCTCAACTGCCATACCTTGCTCCAGCCATCACCATTCCCCTCTAAACCTATCTGCAGCACAAGAAAGCCTGACAGAAAACATTGATCCTGAAAGCCAGGCTCTATAGTCTAGCAATGTAATTGATAGCATGGCTGAGCAAG
>NW_007512395.1:0-245 GCF_000475195.1 Diaphorina citri
ATAACTAGCTTGGCCTTTGCTATTTAAAGTATCCATTGATACAACAATTCCAGTACGACTTCATTAATTCCAGTCATTTTGAAGCAGCTAAAACCACCTGAACTCTTGTAGCATCGTAGTTTTCACTCGTGAATAATAAACGCCAGTGACAAATCCTACAAGAACTACTTGAAACACAAGTACAAGACTCTAATAGTTTTAATACGGCTGACTGCATTTCAGTGATAAGATTAAAATTAAAATCA
>NW_007512396.1:0-245 GCF_000475195.1 Diaphorina citri
TATTTTCTACAAGTTCGGCCATGCCTTTTCTACAAGTTTGGCCATGCCTCGGGATGAAGCGACGGAATTCAGCTAGTATTACATGTTTCCTGTGGCTATCTTTTCTATTTCCATTTCATTCTATGTCATAGTATGTAGGTATATGTCATCTTGACTTTCCATTTCTCTTCACTTCCGATTTTTTCTCTCATTTATTATATCATTTATTTCTCTCTCTCTCTCTCTCTATGAACGAGATTATCTAC
>NW_007512397.1:0-245 GCF_000475195.1 Diaphorina citri
CCGTCAAAAAACGAAGGTCGAAAAATTTGTCGATCACAATACTTTCCTCGTCATTTTATAAAATAAGGAAAGTAATACGTAAATAACATCATCATCATTTAGGTACTTTTATAAAATAATGAAAGTATATAGGTAAATAACATATTCATCATCTAGGTACTTCGCCATTTCCCATGTTGGCGTTTTTAGTCGGTCCACCTATCTACACCATGGGTGTTTTTTCGTCAGGATGAACCAACTTGGTT
>NW_007512398.1:0-245 GCF_000475195.1 Diaphorina citri
GGTACAAAAGAACAAAATAGGGAAGAAATACCCTTTTATTTTTAAATTAAATAAAACAAACTAAGAAACAAACAAAAACACATCTTCGATATTGTTTTCTTCGTCACTGGTCTCATTATTTGAACACTTTCGATGATCTGGTCCTCTGATAGAGTAGGATTTCCTTGAAAGATAGTGAAAAAGCCCGATTTTTGGAGTTGATATAATCGAGGTTCTACTGTACCTGTAGGATAAGGCTGGGAGGT
>NW_007512399.1:0-245 GCF_000475195.1 Diaphorina citri
GCCAGTAGACACTGTTGTCGTTTACCATGTATAAAATACGGCTGAGTAGTTTGTGCTGCTCCATGGAATGTTACTTGTCCACTGGTAAAGTACCTCATTTCAGTTCACGTGGAATTCTATGTAGATTAATATACCCAACCACCTTGGCACCTTGGCTTGAGAGCAGAAGGCGATTCGAAATTTCAGGATTTGTTGGGAAGTTAGAAGCATTAAGGTGCCAAATGGTAAAGGTTATTTGAATTTAT
>NW_007512400.1:0-245 GCF_000475195.1 Diaphorina citri
GGTTTCCCAACAAGGTACTGAGCTAGTTTGTGCACAACATCAATACGGACAAAGTCTGACGCATAAGCATGGGTATCTCGCATCCTACGTACAAGACTAACAAACACCGTGTGAGAATCTGCAAGGCTGCGAGGTAGAGCGGACACAAAGGTGTTCACGTCGACCGCTACGTTGACACAACTCCCACGAAGTGCACGCTGTCTCGTTACACCTTTCTCCCGAATTTGCATAAAAGGAATTCTCGC
>NW_007512401.1:0-245 GCF_000475195.1 Diaphorina citri
GAGCACACAAGATTATGGATGTTATGATGGATTATTGCAATTGAAAAATTGAAATGTGGGTAATTTTGTTTTTAAGTACTTTGTTCAACAGACGAAAAGGTTTCATCAAAGTTGTGCCTACTTAGTTATTATTAGTCTCTTTGTTTGTTACACCATAAACTACCCGTCGTATGTATGAAATCTAAAGATAAACTTAAGACGAACAATGTTGCCAATTTCATGTCATTTCTTGAGATAACTGGCTA
>NW_007512402.1:0-245 GCF_000475195.1 Diaphorina citri
TTGCAGATTTTCAATTGTGTTTCTGACTGGAATGGACTTAAAATTATAGGTTCTTCTGTGTCAAGCTACGATCAGAGCCAAATCGACCATAATGACATCAGTAATTATAACTATTCTCATGAACCTTTTTCAGACCTCTAACGGGTCAAGTCTTGCCTTGAAACATTAACATCGTTGGAATTTGTCAACATTTCTTGAGAGAACAAATCAGTACACAAGGCCAAATTTTTAACTGTGGTACACTT
>NW_007512403.1:0-245 GCF_000475195.1 Diaphorina citri
ATTTAGACCTAGCTGTCCACAGTCGTTCTTACCCCACCCATATACAGCACCTGAAAACATATGTGAACAATGTTTGAACAAACGAAGCAGAGGCTGAGTTTTAACTCGACGATTTTACCTTTTTACAGGCTATTATACTACCCTCTAAACCTCTAAAGAGTCTAAAGGCCCAGTGTCCAAAATTTTGGTCTTTTTTTGTAGTCCTAAACCTAAAGGCTCAGAGTAAATATGCTATATGTGGCATA
>NW_007512404.1:0-245 GCF_000475195.1 Diaphorina citri
TTATACCAAAAGTTGATAAGCCAAACCAGTGGAGGTCGTCTGTGGATTAGACGAGGCTTTGATAGACGAGGCAGATTCAGGGTCCCAATCTGGAATCTATCTATAATGGAAATGACGAAGATGAATGATTTGAACTTATCAACTAATAAAAGAAGTATATTATGAAAGTTTAAATAAATCAGATACACTTTTAGCAAGATAAAAGAAAGAGATAAACTTAAACTTAGAGTACGAGAATTAACGAG
>NW_007512405.1:0-245 GCF_000475195.1 Diaphorina citri
CACTGAAGTTAAACGTTGTGTGTGATATCTGGATTATCTGGGACATGGGCTAATGGCTATTTCGGGCTGCATCCATCCGATTACCCTTAGTAGTATGCCTACTCGTATAGAGTATGGCAACCTTTGCAGAAGACAAAAACGCTAAACATTCCATTGGAATCTCTACCTACAAATGACACACAAATATTACAGCTAGGTACCTATATTACAGACACAGCTAATATGTACCTACACTATGGCAGTGT
>NW_007512406.1:0-245 GCF_000475195.1 Diaphorina citri
ATTTAGGATCAAAACGTTTAGCCGAATCATCCACATTAACACCAAGACTCCTTAAAAACTGCCAAAGTGATTTATCATGCCTGTAATAAACCATTGGAAATCCTCTAAATAGTTCAGTTTCCCAAAGGGAAAGCCCTCTTGAAGAAAGGAAGAAGTTCCATCTTGGAGAGAGGAAATCGTTTCCGTTCCCAGAACGAAAATACACACCTGTTAAAATACCCTTCTATTTTTACTCTTTCCTTATC
>NW_007512407.1:0-245 GCF_000475195.1 Diaphorina citri
TACAGGTGATAGATGGCGTTAGTGGGAAGGAGTGTGTGCTGGTGGCTTTCCATAATGGACAGGTGAGTAGAGATGTTGGGATGGATCGAAAACCGAACTGCGTAAAGTCTGACGTCACACATCTTTGAACTCTTTCATTAGAACGGAAAATAAAAAATGAATTTTCCACCTTTTACAGTTATTTTTTCGGAGTTTTGACCTCGGATTTGGATTTTTCCCAACTTTTTACATGGGAATCGACCATT
>NW_007512408.1:0-245 GCF_000475195.1 Diaphorina citri
CATTCATTGGAAACGTTTCATTTGCTTTTCCCGCATCTAGATATCCCCTGAAGTCTTGTTCAGCGTTAGTAAATTTCCTATCTGGTGAACTGATGGGAATTTCCGAATGATGGGACATTTCTTCATCTTCGTCTATAGACTCCTCGTTAGGGGCAGTCTGTCCATAATCGTTCAAGTATGGTGAATAATAGTTTGTCTTGGTTGAGGACACTTGAACGGTCGTTGTATTGATAGGATCCGTGACC
>NW_007512409.1:0-245 GCF_000475195.1 Diaphorina citri
GAGGACCAACGGAATTTTTCTTTTTCTTCTACGACTTCTATATCCCGAGATAAATCGATTTAAAAAATACCGGTAAATGGTGAACTTTGACGTCACGGCATACGCTCCCGTAGGCGATGACGTCACATCAAATGATGTCCCGAGCAAAGCTCCCTCGCAGGCAACGTATTAATGTGTTTGTGCGCATAAGTTTCTGCGCAGTTCTTTCTGCTCCTCCGCTAGCGCGCTTGCATAGTGGCGCTACC
>NW_007512410.1:0-245 GCF_000475195.1 Diaphorina citri
TGGCTGATACATATTATTCTCATTCCGTTCTCTAACTATTTTGGATTCACCAAAGCTATACTCCAATTAGTGTAGGTGTATTTGTCAACTTTGTACACCTACGCAGAGTACGAATAAGAGTAGAAGTGATTATACAAAATCTTGTAGGTACCTTCTAATCTTGTACTTTCTTGTTAAGATAACAATGCTTAGAGTCATTATAGGGTAGGACAACAGTATAACAATGACATTTGAACTTGTCTTTA
>NW_007512411.1:0-245 GCF_000475195.1 Diaphorina citri
TTCGAATCTCCATTTGGAACCATCGCCTGTGACGGATTTTATCCTAGTTATAAACAGATAAAGTTTCGTTCTCGGAACGGCTGGCTTTCTTCTATCCTGTCCTCCTTCTCGATTTGGGAACGATAAGACCTCCATTGTTACAGTTCCCTCTATATCAAACCGCTTTAAAAAAATCCATTCTCCCAAAATTAGTGGAGATGTCAAAACTACGATTCTCCTAATATTAGTGGAGATGTCAAAACTAC
>NW_007512412.1:0-245 GCF_000475195.1 Diaphorina citri
AGTTCAATGTCAACCTTTCCTGCTAAACTATTTTTGACCTTTCAGTTTCCCAAATCGAGAATAGCATCATTCTCATCTCTCATCTTATATGTACCTCACAAAATAAGGAGGTCGCCAGCCTAGTTAGCTCTTAGTTGGTAGTATGGTAGTGCGTCTGCCTTGTAAGCGCTAGGCCGCGGGACGATAAGACCATAGCAGTTACAGTTCCCTCTGTCAAACCTCTTAAAAAAATAAAAAAAAAAAAA
>NW_007512413.1:0-245 GCF_000475195.1 Diaphorina citri
TACAACTTTGAAAAAAAAAAAAAAAAAAATGAATTCTCGAAATCGAACACCCCCAAATTTGTACTCCTTTTTCGATTGTAAATACTTCCACGGGTTACTTTCTGGTATTCTCGTGTTGACAAAGCACCTACATGGGAAGTATTGTGTCTCTTCTCGCCCATCTGATTAGGGACACACTACGGGATGGGCATGCTACGACACAGACCACAGGCGTCTAATGTAGCATTTGTTACAGTGCTACGAAA
>NW_007512414.1:0-245 GCF_000475195.1 Diaphorina citri
GTCTGTCTGTCCCCATAGAAGGACTTATCCAAACCTGGTCGACCTATATATCAAATTAAAGGTCTTTTTACCAGGGTCACGAAAATGGTGGTGCAAATTTTGTCCAGAAAACCATAAAGCCAAAAAACCAAAAAAACTGGTTTTTGGGGTATTTTTTCCACATTTTTTCACACAAATGAGCTCTGATCTCGAAATTTGTCACGACGACCTATGAACTCAAAGCGAGAAAGTTTTAGATAACACTT
>NW_007512415.1:0-245 GCF_000475195.1 Diaphorina citri
TTTTTCTTGCTTCTGTAATACGAAATTACTTTTGACAATGGTATTACATAGATTTCCAACTTTTGTGCTGTATGGGTATGTGATTTCGCGATTATGTTCGCGGATTTGGCGATTATGTTCGCGGATTTGGCGATTATGTTCGCGGATTTTGCGATTTTGTTCGCGGATTTGCGATTATGTTCGCGGATTTCGCGATTATGTTCGCGGATTTCGCGATTTTGTTCGCGGATTTGGCGATTATGTTC
>NW_007512416.1:0-245 GCF_000475195.1 Diaphorina citri
AAGCATCACTGATCCAAAAAAAAGTACCTCTGCTGGGAACCCGGGACCTCCAGCGTGCAAGTCCCACTCGGCCACGGCGGTTTCAGTAAATGACCCTCCCCTCACACATAGCATTTTTGAAATATGACCCTTCTTTCACAGACTCCCTCATTGAAAGGGGAGAGAGCTTTTTCTGGTCTGACCATCAGGTTGTTATAATACTTGGGTATAATGGAATAATAAATATGTAAGCAGGGTTATTCCTG
>NW_007512417.1:0-245 GCF_000475195.1 Diaphorina citri
CTCTAAGCTAACTAGGCTGGTAGGCTGGACATTTCAATTTGTTCCAAAAATCGGGATGATCTAGGGATTCTAGGGAATTGGGGATGTCTGGCAACCCTCTCTATGTTACAAGGACTGTGCCACTATGGTCAAGGAGAGATGTGAAGCTTTGTGTTTCAATAAGGAAGATTGGACGTGCAATTAGGATGGCGTAGTAGTCACTGCGCTCGCCTTGGACGCGGGAGAACCGGGTTCGATTCCCGGCG
>NW_007512418.1:0-245 GCF_000475195.1 Diaphorina citri
TCCTCCTCCTCCTCCTCCTTCTATCTCATGTAATCCCTGTACTTACATCTGTGTTTCTCGTGTCTTCCTTTTTCAGCAGCTTCTCATCAAGGTAATGTTTGTTGAAAACTACTCCGGAGTATGTAATCTAATTACTATAGTAAGTCGTAATCTAACATTACAGGGGGTTAGCAAACCAGACGGGGTTTTTGTAAAATTCCAGATATAAGTGCATCTTTGGCGACAGTGTTTTACAATGTTCCACT
>NW_007512419.1:0-245 GCF_000475195.1 Diaphorina citri
TTGTCATAAATAATAAATTTTCTGTATTATACAAACAGGAAAAGAGATTCAGAACTAAAACGATGAGAAATTTAACATGTAAAATACGCTTGACGGGTTCGTTCTAATCGTACTATATTTTACAACTGTATTTCTTCTATTTGTTACAAAGGTACTTCATCCAAGTATTACTTTTTATAATTTAGAGACGCTCTAGTAAAGTTTATGAAGTGACTTTAGAAGTTTGTACCTATTCCAAATGCAAA
>NW_007512420.1:0-245 GCF_000475195.1 Diaphorina citri
CAAATCGAGAAGTTCAAGGACCAAGTTTGTAGTTCTCTGGTTCATCCGTTAGAGAGCGCTCTCTGTTTTAGAATTATTTTGCGAGAGAATCTGATCATGTGATGGGAATTTAAATGGTTCTTTTGAATTCTTTCAGTTTCAGTGCAGGTTTATTTTTATTGTTTATGTTTTTTATGGAGGCAGCCAAGCAGCCAGCCAGTTCAGTGAATTGAGTTTGAGTAATGTGATTGGACCTGAAGCACATG
>NW_007512421.1:0-245 GCF_000475195.1 Diaphorina citri
ATCTCCCCTCTTGCCTCTTACTAGATGATGATGATGCAAGAAAGAGAACTGAAGAGGGGGAGGGGTATAGTGGTATACTCGTATGCCGAGAGTTTCCGAACGAAAACCCGAATATCTACGACTCGCTCGCCTACTCGACTCTCGAGTGAGAAATCGGCGCGGCGCGGTATTCAACTCGATTAATTTCCACTCGAGTTACAACTCGAGTTGGAAAATAATCGAGTAGAAAATAATCGAGTTGAAAA
>NW_007512422.1:0-245 GCF_000475195.1 Diaphorina citri
TCAACTCTAAGTGCCCAAACAAGAGGCCACTATGCAATACAGCTACTGGTCTTGCACTGGTATCCAGTAACATTCCAACGTTACTAGATGGCAGTGGAGTAGCTGAACTACCTACTGACCTTATGTAATTCAGCAATTAATAAACACCATAATGTAGAGTCAGGGTGGATTTGACCAACATTTTTTCAGTCCCTAGAAGGCCTGTGGCCTGTTTACCTAGCAGTTTGTTAAGTTTCATTTGATTT
>NW_007512423.1:0-245 GCF_000475195.1 Diaphorina citri
TAATAAGATTACATTAGATAGTTCCAAAAGCAAGTAAGTTTCTGCTGACCATTTGGATATAAGTACAAACTGTGTGTGTGTTTTTTCCAGTGAACTCTACCATAAACAAATGGTAGAGTTCACTGGTTTTTTCATCAATCCTGTTGTTGTTGTTGTAGCAGCGATAGCAGAATTAAGAAAAGATGTCTTTTTGTATCTGCTATACACCGGGGTGATGGCTCTAGCCATGTCAGATTGGCTGGCTT
>NW_007512424.1:0-245 GCF_000475195.1 Diaphorina citri
CTCATGAGGAGACTTTGGGTATTAAGAGGCTAGATCACTTACTGCACGTTATATCCATAGGTGAAACCTGCACTGTCCTGGTTGTCGTCTCCTTTAGTGTACACAATACCTTGGTCACTGCAAGTGCCCTGGATAGCTAGAACACGCACAGAATTTCAATTACTAGTGGAAAATCATCTCAACTATATTATACAGACCCTTGTGAAACTGACTCTCACGTATACAAATTTCAACCAACTTCCCCC
>NW_007512425.1:0-245 GCF_000475195.1 Diaphorina citri
AATATGGAGTGTATTAGGGTGGGGATGAGTGACTGGGCCATGCTACTGCTACATTATGACCAAAATGAGGAAACTTTTTGATTAACTCAATAAAAACCAGTCTTCTTTATTACTTAGAAGATTATTGGAATAAAACCATTTTTTAAACCCTGCTATGAGACCCCAAAAGCTCTATGATGAACAAATACCTAAGCTAAGTACAAGACTAGTATGGTTCTTATAGCCTGCATTTCTATTTCATATTT
>NW_007512426.1:0-245 GCF_000475195.1 Diaphorina citri
AATATTTCAGTTAAGAAAGTGACAATTTGTACCAAACGACAGTGTGTGAAATGTTACGGTTTGGTGAAGTAAAGAGAAAAAACGAAGCGTTGTAGTCCGTCCCTTATACCTTTTTATTACTATTGTAATAATAAAGGAAGGACGGACTAAAAACTGAAATTTTAATAGGTACTTTGTCTTTGAAAGACAAAGAATTTGATATGCATATTGCATATCTCATTCCCCCCGCCCCCCAAATTTGGACT
>NW_007512427.1:0-245 GCF_000475195.1 Diaphorina citri
AATTTTGAGTAGGTATTACTTTGAAGCCGGGTTTACACTGAAATACTTAAGTGATGAAATTTTGAATAATTTGTTGTGAACTCTCCTCATCTTGGTTTATCTCTTCTGAAATTCTGGATAGGTAGGTACCCATTTAAATGGGATTTTTTTTTCTTTTTACTTGGAACCTTTAACCTTTACTTGGAATAAAAAAAAAATGTTTTCCAAAAATACAGCGAAACCAGAAGGGACAAGGACAACATTTT
>NW_007512428.1:0-245 GCF_000475195.1 Diaphorina citri
AAAAAATACACAACCATGTTCACAAAGCAGTGGTATAATGAACGAGATAGGACATGGTATGGTCAAGCAGAGAGTAGATGAGAGGATATTACCGGTGTTATAGAAGTGGGTCAGTATTAGTATGTGAGAGAGCATACATTAACTTAGGTACTGAGGAGATTCTGCACAGTTAAGCCTGATTCACACTATAGTGCCAGTCAAGGTCCAGTCACGGTCCGGTAACGGTCCGATCAAAAGATTGAGTA
>NW_007512429.1:0-245 GCF_000475195.1 Diaphorina citri
GATCTGATTTAAACTGATGATGATAACTTTATCACAATGAGGTACGTCAAACTGACGGATATCGGTTTTACATTAGTACCTAACATAATTCTATGTAGGTATACCTACCTACTAAAACGAGCATGCTATAAAAATTGTGAGGTAGGTACGCAATTTGTAAATTTTATGTAAATGAATGCAAATTCCTTACTGCTATTATAACACATTATTATTTTCGATGTTCACTGCTGCTTCGTGTAGATTTT
>NW_007512430.1:0-245 GCF_000475195.1 Diaphorina citri
TTCGACCCCGAGTTTTTTTTTTTTTTTGGTCTTGGCTTCGACCAAAAGGAACCTTTTTGGACCTGGCTGAAAAAGGGACCTTTTCCCCTCTTGAATCCGGGCCTTTTTCGAGGTACTTTTGAGGTGTTGTTGTAAACGGACCCTTTTTTCGGTGAATACTCGTAAATGAGCTTTTGGGACTATTAACGTTTTTTTTTTTTACAACTTTTTTAAATGGCTCTTTCAAGTGGTAGGGTTCTCCAGGA
>NW_007512431.1:0-245 GCF_000475195.1 Diaphorina citri
GCTCCTACAGGAGAACCCTAAAAAGAGTGTCATAAAAAAAAAGATCTCCGTTCTATATCTTACCTGTACTGTATATTATACAGCTCCTCATAATCCGAGTCTTACCTGTACTGTATATTATACAACTCCTCATAATCCGAGTCTTACCTGTACTGTATATTATACAGCTCCTCATAATCCGAGTTCTTCGGTTTCGACGAAATCACTTTCCCCGTTGCATGCTGCTGGTGTTGTTGTGCCGGGGT
>NW_007512432.1:0-245 GCF_000475195.1 Diaphorina citri
ACATGGAAACAAAATATAGATTCATATTTACGTATTGAGTGTATCATCATTACTCATATGAATCGTAATCGGCCAAATACCTAAATGCTTTTAATGAGCATATCATGCTTGGGATAAGTAAAATTTCTCCAAGAAGTTTTGTGGCGTTTCCCAATAAAAGTGCTGAATTCCAGGTAAAATAATCGTAGGTACGTGGAAAATCTTTTACAAAAATGAGAAAGCGTAGTGCTCATTATGTTTCTCAC
>NW_007512433.1:0-245 GCF_000475195.1 Diaphorina citri
TTGTGTGTTTGTTTTTGCGTGTTTTTTTTTTTTTTTTTTTTTTTTTTTTTTTGAAGAGCTTTGATAGACAAAACTGTAACTGCTAAGCTCTCGTCATCCCGAAATCAATGAGAGAAAGAAGACACGATAGGAGATTTAATTTGACAGTCTTCAAGTCTAAAAGCGCTCGCTACTTATACTCTACCGTGCGGAGTCCGGAATGCTCCTCCTTCGTAGGTAATACCTACGTATAAGCATTGGGAATA
>NW_007512434.1:0-245 GCF_000475195.1 Diaphorina citri
TAAAGAACAAACTTTATAAAATCGGCACCCATCAGCTTGTGTGTTACCGTGTCATAAATAGTTCTTTCTAAATTGAGCAATTTCGGAAGAAATTTTTCTGGTCGCGGAAGAGAGGTTGCGAAACAAACATAAACTAAATTCAAAATCGTATAAGGTTTATGTACCTTCAATTGAGAACTCTCAAGTTCAAGTGACTCAAAACTGTGTAAGCCTGTACCGGACACTTTTCACGAAGTCCGTACTTT
>NW_007512435.1:0-245 GCF_000475195.1 Diaphorina citri
GAAGGGAGGAAGAGAGATAAGAGGAGAAAGAAGAGAGAGGGAAAGTGAAGAAAGAAGTGAGTTTAGTAAAATTAAGTAAATATTTTGGCACCCAAAAACACCACTTTCCAACAACTACCTAAAAGGATGAGAAATATAGAGGGTGAATGTGATAATTTTTAGTCCATCCTGTATGAAGGTATTATATGTATGAACTAAGTAGGTATGCAAAACATATTTACATTATTATGTTCATACCATATTGT
>NW_007512436.1:0-245 GCF_000475195.1 Diaphorina citri
GGAGACCTCCTCTATTTCTATTAGACTAATTTTAAAAAGTCCTATAAAGAAGAAGAAGAAGAAGAAGAAGAAGAAGAAAAAAAAGAACAATCGGAAGGAATTGAACCCGAGCACACCTACATCGTTCGATTTATGCGACGAGCACCTTGACCACTCGGCCACTCTAACATAGGGTTGGGACATCGAGACGAAAACATCGATGTTCGATACATCGATGTTTTTAAACTTCGATATATCGAGTATCC
>NW_007512437.1:0-245 GCF_000475195.1 Diaphorina citri
TCTCTAAAAGGTCAGTACAAGAAATGTCTGTAGCATGTAAATTTGCCTGCTAATGTGTAACATTTAGAATAGAAAGCACTTTGTTATCCTGTTGGGGTAGGACTGTAGGGTTTGTACATGTTCCCTTACAAGGTGTCCGTAATGGAGGACTGACTCAAGAGAAAATACACAAACCATGCTCATGAATACAAGTGTCATCTTGATCCTTGACCATAGTACCAACCCTTGCAGAAAGTTAAGAAATT
>NW_007512438.1:0-245 GCF_000475195.1 Diaphorina citri
TAAGACAAATTACAAATACCTGCCCATCTTAGAGGTGATGCAAACAAAATCGACAAAGAGCAAAGTGAATGCATACTTGGCCAGAAATTAGATTCTCTTGTGTGAGCGATCAAAGATGAAGATAAAATCAAAAGATAGACTAGACCATGCAGATAGAGGAAAAATTATTGGAGTCCTTAACAAGAGAAAACAGAACTGATGTCTTGAAGGACTAGATAATGATATTGAACAATATTCTTTGTCAA
>NW_007512439.1:0-245 GCF_000475195.1 Diaphorina citri
TAAAAATTTGTCAACAGTTTGTCTGAAAATTGAGATTTTCCATTTTTCCAAAGGGTTTTCCGGAGTTTTCCGGAAAACCCTTTGGGATAAAGACATACGGTTTTCACAGATTTATTCTGCTCATTGAGAGCTATTTAAAACCGGGCTGGCCGGTAAAAATTTGTCATCAGTTTGTCTGAAAATTGAGATTTTCCATTTTTCCAAAGGGTTTTCCGGAGTTTCCCGGAAAACGGTTTGGGATAAAG
>NW_007512440.1:0-245 GCF_000475195.1 Diaphorina citri
ACTATTGATGGCATAATTAGGTTCACTGGAATTTCAATTGAAGGTTTCAGTTTATTATCATCAGAAGACTACTTAGGTCACCCGTCCTGAAAATAACCACGCCCGATGTTGCACAACCTCAGATTGAAACTGGAGACTTAGATACCTATTTAAAACTGATGGCTCAGGTGTTTGGTAGTAGTTTTGGCCAGATGATTTGTCACAATAAATGTTCAGTCTGAAATCTTGAAATCCGTGTCTTCCAC
>NW_007512441.1:0-245 GCF_000475195.1 Diaphorina citri
TTCTTCCGTGTCCAGGAAACAAGGCTTACGAAGAAGGAAGAGGAGGAGAAGGAGGAGAAAGGAGGAGGAAGAGAAGAACTAGGAGGAGGAGGAGGAGGAGAAGAAGAGAATCACAAGAAGGAGGAGAAGTAGGAGAAGGGGAATAAAAAGACGGAGGAGGAGGAGGAGAAGAAGAAGAAGAAGAGAATCACAAGAAGGAGGAGAAGTAGGAGAAGGGGAATAAAAAGACGGAGGAGGAGGAGGAG
>NW_007512442.1:0-245 GCF_000475195.1 Diaphorina citri
TTTTTATTTATAAATATCAAATTAAGATCTTCATATAAATAATATTCGGCGTTAGAAAACCATTAAAGACAACAGACAAACGGACAGACAGACTTACTTACTGCCTGACAGATAGAAATTTAAACAAACACACAAGCAAGCGAAGGTCTCAGTACAGTGAGGTCCTTCTTACCCTTGCTTTCAATGTACCCTACGTTTACTAATAATCCTCATTTCTCTCATATTTCAGACAAGTGGCAGTACTG
>NW_007512443.1:0-245 GCF_000475195.1 Diaphorina citri
TTTAGCGTGCCTTTGAAACATTGATTTGCATTTTGCAACTTTGTACGAGAATTCATTTACACAGAATGGTTAGCATTAAAATAAAGCCTTGATGATTTTTCGGATTTGCCAAGGATCCATTTCAATTCTATAGGATACTGGGATGTCCAGTTCATTGCCTGGTATCTCGCCTTCATATCGGACCCTGTATGACATTAACTACAATGTCATCAATGTTCTCATGATACTAGCGGGAGGTACAATTT
>NW_007512444.1:0-245 GCF_000475195.1 Diaphorina citri
TTGACTCATGAATCTCACGATTCGATAGCTCTAATAAAACACAGGAAAAGTGTCAAACTCGTAATGTGGCCCTGAAATTGAGTACATAGGTAGTATTACTGGCATCAGCTAAGTAACGGCTGAGAGGAAAAAAAAAACAACTAATGGTGGGTTTTACAAACGACTTGATGAGAGTTTTAATGATCCAAAAAGGAGTTTTTAAAAACTCCTCCTTTTTAGATAATTAAAAACTCCTTTTTGGATTA
>NW_007512445.1:0-245 GCF_000475195.1 Diaphorina citri
CTGTGTAAAAAGCAATCATAAAAGAGGACAATGTATTACATCGCCAAAATCCAACCTCGGTGTGGTATAGTGGTTAGCACAATGGCCTTTGGTTGAGGTGGTGGTTCGAGTCCATGGTCAAGTCATAAAATTTATCGAGATGTGTTAAAATGGAAAACGACATTTATTTTGTGACCAGCATTTAAGTAAAAATCTTTTGAGAAAGAACTGTCCTACAACCTAACTTCGGCCTCATCCTGTTTTTG
>NW_007512446.1:0-245 GCF_000475195.1 Diaphorina citri
AATCAATTCACTCTAGCCAATATTGGATATTGGAAAACCGAAATACACTGGTTCGAAACCACCATCATACACAACATCCCTCTCTATCTCTCAGTTTTTTTTCCTGTCTATCTCTCTTTCTCCCTCTCTCCACCTCCTCTGTCTCTCTCTCTCTCTTCATATTCTTCATTTCTCTCACTTTCCATTCTCAATACTACAGTAAAGAAGAGAAAAAAATTCTGTGTTTTTTAACTCACTAGCAAAAG
>NW_007512447.1:0-245 GCF_000475195.1 Diaphorina citri
GAGATCCCTCAAACAACACTCCGCGCTGGCTAATAAATATGACAGTGTACTCCGGCACTGATTTAGGTACGGAGGTTGTCATGGTAACTCAGTCTTTCATTAGGTGAATTAAACTAGCCCGGCCATATCATTATTCGGCCATTGCCCGTAACATTGGCGATATTGACTTATAGGTTTTATTGAATCAATTATCAAATCTTTGACATCATCTGATTGGCTTAATGATCATATCGTATTAAAAACTG
>NW_007512448.1:0-245 GCF_000475195.1 Diaphorina citri
CTTCTCAAGAAGTTCCAAGCATCATGAGGATAAGTTTGTGTTTTGTGAAGAGAAAAAATGGACCGATTCCAATAGGTACTTACTTTCTTATCGCTTTGTAGGTACTAGGGCTTTGCTTCTATGTTTTAAGTAGGTAGGTAGGTTGGTACTTTTATTGTGTTAATACCTAACACATGAGAACCAAGCAGGAAACACAGAATGAAGAAATTAACACTCGGGATCGATAACTCAGAGCTGATGCAATT
>NW_007512449.1:0-245 GCF_000475195.1 Diaphorina citri
GGCTTTCTCCTGTCCTGTCTTCCTTCTCTCTTCGATTTCGGGACGATAAGACCATAGCAGTTACAGTTCCCTCTGTCACACCTCCTAAACAAAAAAAAATCTTCTAGCCTAAGTGGAGGCCAGGAAAATCCACCAGCACGCCATTGCCCACTATTCACTATTCATAATCATAACTAGTTGTGCGCAGAACATAAAATAAAAACAGAGTTCGTATGTTCATATAAAATTGTGTAATATATTTTTTT
>NW_007512450.1:0-245 GCF_000475195.1 Diaphorina citri
TCTTCTTCTTCTTCTTCTTCTTCTTCTCCTCCTTCCTTCTTTATTATTCCTCCCTTTTCCACATACAAAACTAAAATTACCCAAATAGGCAGCCATATTTTCTCTGTCTACCCCCGTGTCCACATTTCCTTTCCGAGCTTAAAAGTGAAAAGAAAAAAGCTCCCTCTTCTTCTTCTTCTTCTTCTTCTTCTTCTCCTCCTTCCTTCTTTATTATTCCTCCCTTTTCCACATACAAAACTAAAATT
>NW_007512451.1:0-245 GCF_000475195.1 Diaphorina citri
TCTGACTCCTCATGAGCTCACGTGACGTGACAGTAGTGTGTCTTTACACTCCATTTTATGAACAAAATTTCTAGCTCTGAAGTCAGACTGAAATAAAATTTGGCCCATCAGATATTTGGAATTGATGCTTCAATGCAGTTTGAGAGCCAGTATTTTGTTCATAAGGATTTTTTTTTAAAGAGGTTTGACAGAGGGAACTGTAACTTCTATGGTCTTATCGTCCCGAAATCGAAGAGAGAAGGAAG
>NW_007512452.1:0-245 GCF_000475195.1 Diaphorina citri
AAACCGGTCTTAAATTAACGACTGAAGTGTTATCTAAAACTTTCTCGCTTTGAGTTCATAGGTCGTCGCGACAAATTTAAGATCAGAGCTCATTTGTATGAGAAAATGTGAAAAGAATCCCCAAAAAACAGTTTTGTTTTTGTTTTTTGGCTTTATGGTTTTCTGGGCAAAATTTGCACCACCACTTTCGTGTTCCTGATAAAAAGACCTTTAATTTGATATATAGGTCGACCAGGTTTGGATAA
>NW_007512453.1:0-245 GCF_000475195.1 Diaphorina citri
AAAAAATTCCCGGAGGGACGGGCTCAGCTTGTTTCTTCCCACTTTTTTTCTCTTCCAAGAAAAAAAAGAAAAGGGATCGATGCTTGGATAGAAAGTTTCAGCCACATAATAATTTGTATAAATTTAAATACTTATTAAAAAATAAAAATGCACGGCTGGTGTGACAAAATGAGAGAGGGAGGGAGAGAGAGAGAGAGAGAGAGAGAGAGAGAGAGAGAGAGAGAGAGAGAGAGAGAGAGAGAGAG
>NW_007512454.1:0-245 GCF_000475195.1 Diaphorina citri
AATGTACACTCCTATTTATGTTTTTGATGTCTCTTAACACTAAATTTCACAGATTAGGTATACAATACATGCATTCATCAAAATTTCACCATATTCATACTTCTTTGAACAGCACTCTTATAACTTATAATCTCTCTGCCAACAGGTCTTGGTTTTGGCAAAACATGATTCCAACTTCCAACTCACCTATTGGTTGCTGAGCCTGATGAGACTCCACTGACAATGTATCTTTTGATCTGGACAAT
>NW_007512455.1:0-245 GCF_000475195.1 Diaphorina citri
GCCTTTTGTGATAACGGCAGGTTTGATGTCCACATCTCAGGTTATAAGCCTCATTTAATGACTATTGGGAATACAGGGTAGGCAAAATACATTGATGTAACGTGCAATGGTGCTAATAACTGTCTCTTCTCTTTCTTCTTATTCTGCCTTTTTATTAGTTTCTAGGTTTTTAGCTGATAGTGGTTCCAATACCAGAATTAAATTGCAATGTAGGAATTCTAGGTACGATCACAAGTCACCGGTTA
>NW_007512456.1:0-245 GCF_000475195.1 Diaphorina citri
AGAGAGCTTGAAACATCTGAAGGGGAGAGAAAGCTCTACCGGATTACGAAAGCACGAGATATGTAGAGCAAGTAAAGACCCAAAAAATACCACTTCGTGGCATAAAAAAGACCCCGCCAAGTCGTTCCTTCCAAAATAAATCAAGTGCCCACAAAAAATAAACAAACATCCATCCCACCCCAAAAAAGATTAGAAATCAATTTTGTACCCCGCCTTTTATTCACTTCATAATTTGTGTGCTCCTC
>NW_007512457.1:0-245 GCF_000475195.1 Diaphorina citri
ACCCTAACCTACTAGCCTACTACACAACCCTAACCTACTAGCCTACTACACAACCCTAACCTACTAGCCTACTACACACATATCTACATAATTAGGTACCTATCTATCTATGTATGTATGTAGGTAGTTTTTTTTCTCTCGTTTTTAGTCCGTCCTTCCTTTATTAATACTAATAATAAAAGGTATAGTGGACGGACTATTGTATTCGCTTCGGTGTCGTCTGTCTGTCGGTCTGTCTGTCTGTC
>NW_007512458.1:0-245 GCF_000475195.1 Diaphorina citri
TGGTGCTAGTTCTAGAATCCATCATCCACACGTGCGCGTCCAAATCTCAAAGGGACGCTCTGAGGGACCTATTCCGCCGTTACATATTTTGGATAAGACACCGAGGGATACAAATACACTTTTAAACATCCCCTAAATAAGACTGGATTTGCTTATAAATGGTTCACACCCTCATGTACTGCATTTCTGCACCTGAATAAGGCCAAGGATACGGTGACCAGACAAGGTGGTACCCACAACCACGG
>NW_007512459.1:0-245 GCF_000475195.1 Diaphorina citri
TCATACAACTTTTGAATTTTTCCAGAACAGTCTTGGTCATACAAGAACTACCCAAAACTCTCGTGTTGCTTTATGAATTGTGTGTGAATCTGCGATTCAGTATCGATTTACCAGATCTATATTTTTGCCAACAACGAAATCGTATTCTCTGGGAATTGTATCATAATTTGCTTCTACCTTTATCGACACTAAATCCATCGGACCGTGTTAGCGTTTGTTCGAAAACCAGTTGAGAAAAAGAAACT
>NW_007512460.1:0-245 GCF_000475195.1 Diaphorina citri
AATGAGAGGCATTACCACTATTTTCCACCAAAAACACAAGCTTTGCCCTGTCGATGTCGTAGCATAAAGCCCTAGCTCAGCATATAAATTATGTCGTGAAGGCTTAGCATAAGGACAAATTTTAGCACAAACACCCTATACTAGTATTTTCCAAGCTTTGGCCTGGTGGTTTTACGTTACGGTAATTCAAGTCAAGTGTGAAATAGTTATGTTCGCAACTAGTGTGCATGAGTGCAACCGAATGC
>NW_007512461.1:0-245 GCF_000475195.1 Diaphorina citri
CACCATGCTCGGACACAAGGCGAGTTTCATCGCGATGAAACACTTCCTACACCAGCACCCCCTAGTGCAACACTACTCTAGCACGGAGTTCTGTCAGGGAAACACCATGAGATGGGGACTAGCATGGACTACACATGAAGATGTACAGTTGAGGGATGCATTGCCTCGGAGAGAAGAGGGGAGGGGGAGGGCGAAACCTCTGGTGTATGTGATGGAGGGGAGGGAGGGTGTGGAGGAGGTGGTCA
>NW_007512462.1:0-245 GCF_000475195.1 Diaphorina citri
AAAAGTAAACAACACAGCGACAGGTTTTTCATTGACCTTGACTGGCATAATTGATTTTTAGTGCAGAAGAAGCAGAATCGTTCTTAATAGTTAATTCATTTATTGCAACAAACGGGCGGAACTTTTACTACCTATGTATGTATTATGTATCTAAACCAAACTTGCAACATTTTTACCAATTTGCCTTTAATTTAAAAATTCAGCATCTTTTTGAAAAAAAAAAAAAAAAAAAAAAAAAAAAAAAA
>NW_007512463.1:0-245 GCF_000475195.1 Diaphorina citri
GCCATCGTGTTTTTTCGTGACTGTGCACAGGGCGAGGTGAAGGCACAGGAGCCCGATGATGGCCGACAGAAGTCGGGTTTCGGGCATGATCGGAAAGGGGGCGAGTTATCTGAAAGAATACGGGATAGTCGCAGTCATATTCATATTGTTAGATTTCTTACTTCTTGGTTAGTGTGCACTGGGCGTCCACAACGGGAACGATGGACCATTGACCCTAGCCTGGACGCTGGACCATGGACTCTCGC
>NW_007512464.1:0-245 GCF_000475195.1 Diaphorina citri
TACCAGTGTAGTTATCATTGAGTCATGGAAACTGACCCCCTTTAGTGTTCAGCTACAATTAGGAGAATACTTTTTGAAGAATTTCGCCTGCAGCGCTCAAAATTCGATAGGAATGCTTCTGAAATGTTGAGGGGGGGGTGCTCCCCTATGTACATCATTGAAGTTGGAAACCCCTGCTATAGGCACTTAAGCCTATTGCAGTTTAACGCGAAGCCATGAAGCATGGTCGCGGCTGGGCGGTCTAT
>NW_007512465.1:0-245 GCF_000475195.1 Diaphorina citri
AGGAGGAGGAGGAGGCGGAGGAGGAGGAGGAGGAGGAGGAAGAGGAGGAGGAGGCGGAGGAGGAAGAGGAGGAGGAGGAGGAGCAGGAAGAAGAACAATGAAAAGGAAGCAAGCGATTTCTCAGATAGTCACCTCACTAATCCAGATACCAACCAAGTGCAACGTTTAACTTTAGTGATCTTTTAGGAACAGGTGCATCGCCATTCAAGGTGGTATCGCCGCTGACAATCACTGAGAACCGCTGA
>NW_007512466.1:0-245 GCF_000475195.1 Diaphorina citri
CTGACGGCCGGCCTAATTAAGAGATTAAAAAGTATTGGAATTTTCGATTTTTATTTTGTCATTTATTAATTGGTGCATATCAACTATCAACTGTTGCTATCTAGTATTTACAAACCGATGTAGACTGTAGGTAAATAAAGCGACATTAACAAGTAAATAATTCCAACCACCTAGATAATTAGTAGGTAAAAGTCATCTTTGTTTCCTGAAATGTACTAATGACTGTGTCAACAACCTCCTTCATA
>NW_007512467.1:0-245 GCF_000475195.1 Diaphorina citri
AAACAGGGACTGGATTTTTAGGTAAATTTTTGCTAAGAAGAAAAGTTATCAGGGGTCAAAATCGAATAATTCTTTCAAAAGTACTAGATACTAGAACCCACCGCAAACATGAACTTTTTGAACCATGCCTTTTACAAATTTTCAATAAGAAAAATAAATTCAAATGCGAAAACTCATTATAATAATTTAGCAATGAGCTCTCATTACTTGAGCATTCAAGATGCTCATTTGATTAATTAGAACGT
>NW_007512468.1:0-245 GCF_000475195.1 Diaphorina citri
TAATGCTACATTAGGTACCTAAATTTTAGTTTTTCTGTGGAAACTATGATGTCATAAATAGCATAATGATCGACATATAAATTATTCTAATAGCACACATTAAACAAGAGTCTACGTTTGTATTGCACAACCAATAATATTTTGTACCTATAGCTAAATCATCCTAAAATTTTTGTAACTAAAAACACTTTTTCAGAATTATAACAAATTTCTTAGCTTTCTTGAAAGTAATTTTTGGAACTGAC
>NW_007512469.1:0-245 GCF_000475195.1 Diaphorina citri
GATTTGTCCTGGGGCATGAACCCAGTTCCCTGTGGTTGGATGTCGAATGACGGTGGCTATTTGCTGGCCAGGCCCTACATTGCGAATAATCGTGCCCGCTGGCCTTTGACCCTGGAATTAGCAAAGGCAAATATAATTTACTCAAGTTATGTTTAACAATAAATTCATTGGTCTGGCTAGGGGACGTTAAACAGAGAGAAGACTAGCGTCTGGCTGTGGGACTATAAACAGGGAGGAGAACAGCT
>NW_007512470.1:0-245 GCF_000475195.1 Diaphorina citri
TCCAAATTTTCAAAATCGGGAAATGGTTGGAAATATCCGTTTTGGGATCCCCTGATGACAAAAAAGTGATTTTTAGCCCAATGGTCTGTACGTACGTACGTACGTACTACAGGTTTAAATGGGAAAAGGTGGTATACCTTTTCCTTGTCGTAGAGCGCTGAAATTTGGTATGCTATCCCGGTATGGTACAAGGACGCGACTGTAACAATTTGGTAAAAATTTGGGACAGTCACTCATAAAGATAT
>NW_007512471.1:0-245 GCF_000475195.1 Diaphorina citri
CTTGGAGTACTTGTCGTTCGCATACTGCCGATGCCAAGCTGAAAGAATCCCAAATAGGGTGGAAAAAAATTGGCATATATTATGTTAGGAGTTACCCGAAAGGACTTTATCAAACGCTGCTCACAAAAAGTTAGTCTTTGGTTATTATACTAATTTTTATGATGAACACAAACAAGGTCACTTACCTAAGCTCAGCATATTTTTGACTAGAAGGCCGCCCATGGAATGTGCAATAAAAACAATAG
>NW_007512472.1:0-245 GCF_000475195.1 Diaphorina citri
GCCAGCACCTGACCGTCTACTGTGTAGGTACCTAAAAATGGATTCTTTTTCCTATGGTAAGAGACAATGGAACATTTTTCTATGTTCAGTTCCATATGGTTAATAAGGCACCAGGTATATGAAGGCGCTGTAACGCATCTTGCAATACTCGAGCTTCATCAGGGCCCCGGTTAGGTTAGGTTAGGTTAGGTTAGGTTAGGTTAGGTTAGGTTAGGTTAGGTTAGGTTAGGTTAGGTTAGGTTAGG
>NW_007512473.1:0-245 GCF_000475195.1 Diaphorina citri
CAGCTCTAGAACTCGGCTGTGTAGTCAATGACATACGACACATTATTGTGTGTGGACACTCGGACTGTAAGGTAAGTACAGACCCCTTTGAAAAATCACCCAAGTAAGCGCAACTGTTCCATTGAGATTTGAGACGCGCTGCCCTCCAAGCAAACTAGGCGCGCCTACCTACCATGCTGAAAACACGGCACATTGCATACTCACTCACGTCATTATAATTTCCAGGCGTCTTTTTCTTTAACAAA
>NW_007512474.1:0-245 GCF_000475195.1 Diaphorina citri
TCTTCGTACCATTGGGGAGCGACTTCATCGGAAGGGAGGATATCATCTAGAAAATCTAGACATTCAACAGATTTAAAATAATATATAATAAAATAATTCATAGATGTTAACCCTTCTCAATGTCCCGAAAAGAACAAGTGTCTATCACCCGCCTACGTATTGGACATACCAACATTACTCATTGCTTCTTAATGAAAAAAGACCCCCCACCTCAGTGTGAAGTGTGTAACTGCAGATTAACTGTT
>NW_007512475.1:0-245 GCF_000475195.1 Diaphorina citri
CTTTCTCTCTCTCACACCCTCTCCTCTCTTTTTCTTTCTCTCCCTCTTCTCTCTTTCTATCTCTCTTCTGTTTGACGTTTCTCCTAGTTTCGTAGTTTTTTCTTAATCGATTAATAGTCAGTTCAGGTAATTCACCAGTATAGCTTTTGATGAATGGCTCGTGAGTATTTGGGTTTTAACTTTCCCTAGTAGGATCATCATGGAAGAGACGAAAAAAGAAGAATAAAATTTCAAAATAAAGTGCA
>NW_007512476.1:0-245 GCF_000475195.1 Diaphorina citri
ATCTGGACAATACACTTGTGCTATCCTTTGTGGGACATACTCGCGTGTTAACTTTGAGTGGAGCAGAGGTAAGATTTCCCTACGCCAACCATATGTGAATTTGAGTACCAGTTAGGGAGTCTTTAAAACTGCTATCAGCTATTATATTAGTCGACTCCCCCAATTCCTTTTTCATTTTGTGTGCTGGTAAAATTAAGATAATTGCCTTTTAATTTATCGTCTAATTCTGTAATATTTGTGACTAT
>NW_007512477.1:0-245 GCF_000475195.1 Diaphorina citri
ACTTGAAATTTGGTATGTAGATGTGAAATGTGACAAGGAAGCGACACGAAACTTTTGGTTAAGATCGGTGCAACGGTTGGCGGCATTTTACCGCTTTTTAGCGGTTTTTGGAGTAATTTAACAATATCTCGGGAACGGTATGAGCTAGAGACTTGAAATTTGGTATGTAGGTAGGGTCTCCAGATCAAATTTTTAAAAAGTAGGACATTTGGTTCCAAAAACCCGGACATTCCATCGAAAACCCG
>NW_007512478.1:0-245 GCF_000475195.1 Diaphorina citri
AGCCTGCCTTCCAATATAACTAGACTGGCATCGTTTAATCTGATCGTAAAGGTAGCATCTATGTATACCAGGCTTTACTTTAGTGAATCCCCTTTTTATCGCCAACTGTTGGCATAATGGGACTTTTTAGTCTTAACCGACAGTATAAATCTTCTTCTTCGCCCTTACCCATGTTCAGATGGGGTCGGCGTTTGTCGTCGGCCTCTCAATCAGTTTTAGAGTGATCGCTTTGAGGCCAACTGGTT
>NW_007512479.1:0-245 GCF_000475195.1 Diaphorina citri
TTCTTTATATGTTTATCCTTTCTTTAAATTGGTCTACCTATTTCTTCCCTTCTTATTCCTGGTTCTTTGTTGTCCTGAATTTTATGCTCGTTAGTGTATTCGTCACCGTCATATTTTTCCATTTTTCCCTCTATATTCTGAGTTCTTCGTTTTCTTCTCCCAGTATATTTGAGATAAGACATTCACTGAAGCCGAGACTTTCCAAGCAGCTGTGTCTGTCGTGTTGAAAACACGAAGAGTGCTGC
>NW_007512480.1:0-245 GCF_000475195.1 Diaphorina citri
ACTTGGCGAATGGGGAATGGGACTAGATATATTGCTTCTGATTCATTTTGAAATGTGACCTTTTGACCATGCTAGATAAAAACCATTGGGAGGCAAGTCCATGTCCATGTGTGTGAGTGTATGTGATAACGAAAATATATACAACGTGTACCGTGGGTAAAGTATTGGACATTGGCTCATTAAGGGGGAAATACAAGAGATGGGGTTCTGATTATGTAATTTACACCGGTTTTAGACAATACCTA
>NW_007512481.1:0-245 GCF_000475195.1 Diaphorina citri
CTTCCTTTACTTTTCTTCTTCTTCTAGGTACATAGATACCTGTAATACCATCTTAACCTAGGTATGTACTTTAAAGATACATCTACCATCTACCAGGGGAGTATTTAAAGGGGAGGCAAGGGGGCCCGCCCCCGGGCTTTGTTTTTACCTCGTGGGGCAGACTCCGAAAATGGAGCAGTTGCAAATGGGTAAAAATTATAAATAAATGGTCGATTCCTATGTAAAAAGTTGGGGAAAATCCAAAT
>NW_007512482.1:0-245 GCF_000475195.1 Diaphorina citri
CTCCTTCTACAACTCTTCCTTTTATTTGCGGGGGAGTTTATTTTATTAGGTTGAATGGATATGGGCAAAATAACATCAGGTTCTTCTTCCTCTTCTTCTACCTCTTTTCCTCCTTCTTCCTCACTCTTGTTCTCCTCCTCCTTTTCCCCTTTTTCTTCTTCCTTCTCCTTCTTCTCTTTTTCCTCGTCCTCTTATTCTTCTTTTTGCGGGGGAGTTATTTTTATTTGGTTGAATGGATATGGGCA
>NW_007512483.1:0-245 GCF_000475195.1 Diaphorina citri
GATCCCAGCCGAGGCATGGAATTTTATCCTCATTTATTTGAGATTTTGACCACATAATAATGGATCTCTAAGGGTTAGTTAGGTGGTAGAAAACGCCTCCGGCGTTAACCTATAACCTCGCCTAGTGGTTACCTTCCACTCAAGAGTCCATTATTATTATTAATTATGGCCCCGATGTCATGCACGGGCAACGCGGGAGTATATTTTTATTTTTTGAAAGCCTACAGTTTTTTCGAAAGCGAAAA
>NW_007512484.1:0-245 GCF_000475195.1 Diaphorina citri
AAAAATCAAGATATAATAAAAAAAAAAAAAAAAATCGGTTAGAGAAAATGAGACTAGTTGGTGACCCATCACACGAGGCCCATCTCCCGTCAATTTTCCTGACAAGAATGGGAAAATCTTACGCGGTAATAGCTCATCCCATCCCATGTTCCCTATGAAACCATCCCATGTTCCATATGAAACTATATCTAGCAGAAGACAATCGAGTTTAATTTATGAGAAAGATCAGAAAAGATGTCCCTCCC
>NW_007512485.1:0-245 GCF_000475195.1 Diaphorina citri
AAGGACGCGACTGTAACAATTTAGTAAAAATTGGATAGTCACCCATCCAGATATTAACCAAAGTCATTGTTACTTAACTATTGTTTCGTGAGAAAAAGGTGGTATACAAAATATCTCAAGAACGGTTTGTCGCAGAGCGATGAAATTTGGCATGCTATACCGGTATGTCTCAAGAACGGTTTGTCGTAGAGCAATGGAATTTGGTATGCTATACCGGTATGGTCCAAGGACGCGACTGTAACAAT
>NW_007512486.1:0-245 GCF_000475195.1 Diaphorina citri
ATCAGCGCTCATTTGTGTGAGAAAATGTGAAAAAAATCCCCCCAAAAAATAGTTTTTTTTGTTGGTTTTTTGGCTTATGGTTCTCCGGAAAAAATTTGCGCCACCACTTTCGTATTCCTGGTAAAAAGAACCTTAATTTGATACATAGGTCGACCAGGTTTGGATAGGTCCTTCTATGGGGACAGACACACAGACAGACGACACCGAAGCGAATACAATAGTCCGTCCCTTATACCTTTTATTAT
>NW_007512487.1:0-245 GCF_000475195.1 Diaphorina citri
AAAGTTGTTTGATTAGTTTTTTTTTCGGCGCTCTCTGGACCGATTTTTCGTGATTTCACCTCAGAATCCGCAGAATTAGTTAAAATTAATAAATAATCATATTTCTGGACCCAAAAATCAATATGAGGTTGCATACAAATGAATTAAAAAGATTATTCAACCTGGATTTTAAGCTGCAAGGATACTCGCATGGTGGTTCAGTGCCGACACAAAATGTCAAATTTCATTCTAAAACGTCATAAACA
>NW_007512488.1:0-245 GCF_000475195.1 Diaphorina citri
ATATCTGTCTGCAGACTAGTTGCGAAGAAGACGACTTAAATGACGATACTAATTGCGTGAACTTAAAATCTTGAAATAAAAGTGTTTTTCTCCGTATTTTCAATGCTTACCCCAATTTTAATTCCAGAAAAGAAACAAAAGTATTTTCTACGCGTTAGCTAACCGTGCCTAAACTGGAAACCTAGAGAATTTTGTGAAAGTTTGTTTGTTTGTTTTTTTTTTTTTTTTTTTTTTTTTTTTTTTTT
>NW_007512489.1:0-245 GCF_000475195.1 Diaphorina citri
AAATCTTTATTTTATATGCTCGAATGCTTGAATTTTGAATTAATATTTGAAACAAAGAATAATGAGAGGCACCTTGTTACCTATTTTGTTTTCTTTAGACTGCTAAAGTAGGCCAACAAGGTATATTGTTTTCCATTAGGTATGGATGATCTACATATAATATGACACACACTCACTCACTCCGATGGCGTATTAGGGATATGTGAATCCCGTGCCGACCAGACTGCTTGCCTCCAAAGAACTCT
>NW_007512490.1:0-245 GCF_000475195.1 Diaphorina citri
TATAAGATTTGTTCACCACTGAACATTCTCCGAGCATTCCCAAAGATCAGCAAATAGGTATTTCAGCATGAACCAACAGTACCCAAACTCAAAAAGGATTTGAGTTCTTTCTCCCCAGACACAATTACGATCTGATTTTTTTTTTTATTATTTTTTTACAAAAGTAAACTTAGGAGCATGATTACATGAATTCCTTTGAGTAGAAAATATTCAAGGAAAGTGCTGCACAAAAATCGTCGAGGCAA
>NW_007512491.1:0-245 GCF_000475195.1 Diaphorina citri
TTAATAAACAACTCTTTATACTCTTATAATTATATATTTGAATAAAATGTTATCAATTAATATCTAATAATTATGATTCAATATTACTTGAATAACTGTATCAACATTTCTAAAAGTACACATTTTATAACTAAGTATATTATGTACTTTATAGGTATTGTCTATTTTTTGTGCTTGTGATTTTAATTCATACCGTTAAATATTAAAGTGCTCCTGTTAGGTATACAATATCTAATAATATAATT
>NW_007512492.1:0-245 GCF_000475195.1 Diaphorina citri
GAGTGACGGGAAGCGTCCCGATGGCATGACACTCATAGCATGGTCTAGAGGTCAGAAACTAATCTGGGACGTGACTGTCGTCGACACCCTCGCAGATTCGTACGTTTCCAGATCTTCCACCCAACCACGATCCGCAGCCGAAGCCGCCTGCCAAAGAAAAAGAATAAAATATGCAAACCTTATCCAAGACGGGTACATCTTCAAAGGTCTCGCTCTGGAGACAATGGGCCCGTTCTGCAACGAGA
>NW_007512493.1:0-245 GCF_000475195.1 Diaphorina citri
GTTATGCATACCTGAGTAGTGGTTCTAGGAGATCTTCTTATGGGTACAACACCAGTTGCAGGGATTTTTACATTTGTGTTAGACATTGCTTTCCCTCCTTCCAAATCTTTGGTCTGAAAAATAAACGAAAAATAAACATGATTTTCTGTATATCACAATGGTCATAAAAATCAATCATAATGTGAGTTTACTAGCTGTAGCAGCTTTTGAGACCACAGAGAGTATATCACCCAAAAAATCTTCAG
>NW_007512494.1:0-245 GCF_000475195.1 Diaphorina citri
TTGGAACATAATTTTATAAGATCAAGGCACGTCGATCCTTTGGGGTCCCAGAACTGAGCAGGGTCGATTTTGTAAATTATGTTTCTTGTTCTTCGGGGTATTCTTCCCGGGTTATGAAGTGTTTCTTCCATATTGGGAGTTATTCCTGTTCTTCAAAAGATCTTTCCTCCTATACTGTGTATTCCTCGATCTGTATTTCAAATTCTTCTTTCTCTACTGTAAATTCTTCCTGTTCTTGAATGAAA
>NW_007512495.1:0-245 GCF_000475195.1 Diaphorina citri
CCATTTCGTAGCATGCCCAGGTGGGCGATACCTGGTTTGCGTGCTTTGGTCACTTGTTCACACGGTCACTTGTTTCTCATTTCACGTGGGCAATTTCCAGTTTCTTGATAAAGCTTGGACCATATGACTGAGATATTGTGACCTACTCTGGTCGTATTGGACTGTGGATCCCGAGGCAATAGCTTACAGATAGGTCAAAATTCGTACAAGGGGTTACGGGTTAGCTGGTTAACCCTTTCACCCCT
>NW_007512496.1:0-245 GCF_000475195.1 Diaphorina citri
GTTCAAACTGTCCCCGTCATCCAGGAAACAGGCCCCAGTACGAGGTAAATATGGGTTGCGAGTCCCAGAGTAACAAGAAATTTGCACTTAAATTTCTTGTTATATATAGACTGCGGGAGTAAAGGGACTTTTCAGTCTCATTCTGGCAGGATAAACAAGGTATATTCTATTCTATTCTTAAAATAAAGGGGGGGGGGAAGTAAGAGGAAGACGAAAAAGGAAGAGGAAGTTTGATAGAGTCAGCT
>NW_007512497.1:0-245 GCF_000475195.1 Diaphorina citri
ATAAAAGGAACTGTACCTACATTGCATGTTACAGTGCAACAACAGAAGTAATAATACAACAAAATTTAAGAGAGAAGGACAATATAGGAGAAAGCCAGCCGTTCCAAGAACGGAATAGAACCCACGAACTAGCGCTTACAAGGCAGACGCACTATACTTTCCAAGATAAACTAGGCTGGCTAATACGAGTACATTTTCCACTGAGCTTACAATTTGTATGAACGCCGTATAACTATCTGAGTATG
>NW_007512498.1:0-245 GCF_000475195.1 Diaphorina citri
GGCAAGGCAATGCCTAAACCCTTGACAAATGGAGTGTGCCTGAAGGCATGTGATGTGTTCCAATCCACTCGACCCCATTCAATCCCAAATTACCTTTTCTATGTCTTTAGCTCGGGATTCTAGGATTTGGTCTCGTAAAGATTTGATATATTGGAACGTGGAGTCTATGTGATTCTTAGACAGGTCGAACACTAGGATGTAAGCTGTGGCCTGCCGTAGACCGTAAAATCTGAAACACATTAGGA
>NW_007512499.1:0-245 GCF_000475195.1 Diaphorina citri
AAGGCCCCCAGCCAGACCTTCTTAATTTCCATCTAGTAATAAACAATATCTATTGTTGGCTGAATCTGTTGAGAGGTCATTTTATTTGATCTTCGCCCAAGGCTATAGCATTGATAAATCAGTTTCCATTTGGAATCAGCATCGAAGACATCGAAGTCAGGTTTTAACTTATCTTCCTCTGAGAAGTTCATAAAGTATCTTACTCCTAACTCTGAATAGTACGTATTTTTTTTTTTTTTTTTTTT
>NW_007512500.1:0-245 GCF_000475195.1 Diaphorina citri
ATGAAGTACTCCTTGTCCTCTTTCATACGCTTGAGACTGTAAGGATAACGATTAAGGAGGATTTAGAGAGAAATAATAGAAAGATAGACTAGTTTGTCCTCGCATGTGGACAGATACTCCTTAGTTTGTCCTCGTACGTGGACAGACGCTCCTTAAGGAGTTTGTTAATGAAGTACTCCTTGTCCTCTTTCATACGCTTGAGACTGTAAGGATAACGATTAAGGAGGATTTAGAGAGAAATAATA
>NW_007512501.1:0-245 GCF_000475195.1 Diaphorina citri
CCGGGCGGGAATCGAACCCGCGGCCTAGCGCTTACAAGGCAGACGCACTACCAACTAAGCTAACTAGGCTGGCAATCGGAGTTTAAACTCGGTTATATTTCAACTCTCGGAGCAATCTGATTGGTTGATGTCAAAAATTTACAGAATAGTAAAAAATCAGATTGCTTAATCCAAAAGTTGAACAAAAACATCTAATATATAAAAAATAAAGTGTGTGTGTGTGTGTGTGTGTGTGTGTGTGTGTG
>NW_007512502.1:0-245 GCF_000475195.1 Diaphorina citri
TGATTGTAGTTTTCTAATTCTATTACCTACCTTCACGAATGCAATTTTTTTCATATTCAAAATGAGCGTACCTAGGTATATTCTACAAAATAAATGTACATTACCTACCTACCTAGGTTTCTGGATATTAGATAGGTACAATACTCTGTCATTTAGAAAATAGCTCAGCCTTACTCATCCTTTGAGGAAATTCGGCTAAAATAATCTGGATTCAATGGATTTATTAGATTTATACAAAAAATACC
>NW_007512503.1:0-245 GCF_000475195.1 Diaphorina citri
GACAGGCAGACTGACGACACCGAAGCGAATACAATAGCCCGTCCACTATACCTTTTGTTATTACTATCGTAATAATAATGGAAGGACGGACTAAAGATGAGAGAACCTCTTCGAGAGTTAGGTATGGTGAAACAAACAAACAAACAAATAAACAAACAAACATACTAGTAAGAAGTAAGCTGAATATTGTGCTGTTCCCAAATCCCACTTCTGATTGAAGAAAAATGATTTGGATGTAGAGTTTT
>NW_007512504.1:0-245 GCF_000475195.1 Diaphorina citri
CCTTACCTTTCTTCTAAGGTCTCAAAGGCCTCGTGGTCCCAGAACCTCCAGAAAAGTGTTTCTTCTATTCCTAAAGTCCTGTCTGCCTTGTGAAAGAACGGTTTTTTCTTCTTCCTCTTCTTCTTGTTTGGATTTTCGATGCTTTCAATTCGTATTAACTAAAGTTTACTTTCCGTATCCGTGAGATAGGCATGATCCTATCTCACCTATAATGCTATAATCAATACACACATACAGATTCAATT
>NW_007512505.1:0-245 GCF_000475195.1 Diaphorina citri
TCGAGTTTGACCACCCTGTATGTAATTCACAATACCTCCGGTATGTGTAGAAGCGGGGGCAGGACATCTGAAGCGTACGGTTAATTAATAATAAATTTATCGAGAGATTTATTTCTATTGAGAGATTTGTATCGAAACTCAAATAAATGGAAACTTCTTAAATAAAGAAAAAAATCGAGTTTGACCACCCTGTATGTAATTCACAATACCTCCGGTATGTGTAGAAGCGGGGGCAGGACATCTGA
>NW_007512506.1:0-245 GCF_000475195.1 Diaphorina citri
TTTACATTTCATTTGTATGAGCGTTCCACTTTCGTTTGGAATGATTCTTGGTTTTTCGATAAAGGATGGAGCGAAGCCAGCGCCATTTTCTCCACCTAAAAGAACACAGAGCAAACCAAACGCCGTTGATTTTAGACTCGGTTGTAACTTGGTTGAGGAAGGGGGGAATGTTACAGAGCGGAATGTAAATGCAAGCGGGACAGGGGGTGGATTAAGAAGCAGCGTGGTATACGTACCTTGGAAGT
>NW_007512507.1:0-245 GCF_000475195.1 Diaphorina citri
GTGAACATCACACGACTTTCCTTATCCTATTGAATGATGCTTATTTGAGTGTTCTTTTACCCTAACTTTTAAAATACCTCTAACCGTTTAGTCGATACAGATGAAAACCGCCAAAAAAACCGTAGAAAACCGCCAATAAGCGGTCAAAATACCGCCAACCGCAGCAACGGTCTAAACCAAAAGTTTCGTGTCGCATCCTTGTCACATTTCACAGCTACATACCAAATTTCAAGTCTCTAGCTCTT
>NW_007512508.1:0-245 GCF_000475195.1 Diaphorina citri
TACAGGAAAGGCAGAAAAGGACTCGGAAATGTTCTGTTGTCGAGGCTGTGGTTGCTACGGGGATCTGGCTGACTTCATTACCCGGGAGTATTGTAGTCAGGAGTGTCAGCTAATGTGTATCGGAGCTGCAGTGGTTGCTACTAACACAGTACAGACCAACTCTGGCGCCAGCACCAGGTCCAAACAACAAGATGAGAACTATTTGCCTCTGGTGTATAAGAAGGTAAGTTGCCAGTTCTCAGAGA
>NW_007512509.1:0-245 GCF_000475195.1 Diaphorina citri
ATGTCCCGTGATAATAAAACGAAGCGAGAACGCCCGGGTTGGACTTTTATAGCTTGTTCGTCGTCCCTACTCTCCTCTCTTCCTTTCCGTTTCCAGAGTTAGATCTAGCTATCAGCTCTTGGTGGATTTTTTCCGCCTCTTTTGCGCTTTTGCCATCGCACCAATAGTGAACTAGGTAAAGCATTTTTTAAATGAACTGAACTATTTTTATCGTGGGAAATCTTTTTGGGTTCTTGGTCGGAAAA
>NW_007512510.1:0-245 GCF_000475195.1 Diaphorina citri
AGGAGGAGGAGAAGGAGGTGGAAGAAGAAAAGGAGAAGTAGAAAATAAGAAGGAGGTAGAGGAGAGGAACAAGGAAGAAAGAAAGGAAAATGAAAAGGGGAAGATATAAAAGGAGATCAGGGGGAAGGAGAGGAGCTGAAGAAAGGAGACTGGATAAGTAAGAAGGAGATGTAGGAGGAGGAGAGTGAAGATACGAAGGAGGAGGAAAAGAAGAATTAAAATGACATGAGGGAGAGAAAAAAAAA
>NW_007512511.1:0-245 GCF_000475195.1 Diaphorina citri
TGAGTGGCCCTTGCCCCTTACCTTTCCATTGGCCAAATATCCTCCATTGTTCTTAGCCAGCTCTTCAAACTTGCCCTGATAGAAAGGAATGGTCTCCTTGCTCAATGTTTCCCACTTGAGTTTCTTTGAGTCCTCATTTGGGTCGTAGTAGTAAGCCGCAACAGCTAAAAGAAAAAGAAATGATTTTAAAAATTAATAGGATAATAGGAAGGGATATAATAGTTTTATTTTATTTATTTATTTAT
>NW_007512512.1:0-245 GCF_000475195.1 Diaphorina citri
GATATGTGAATGTGTAGATTGTATAATGACAAACTTCAGGTTCATGCTTTTTAAAAAAATTCTCCTGCGGAGCTGAAGTTTAGGATTTCGATGAGACTGAATTTCTGAAGATTTTAGACCAAAATGTTCAAAAATTGCGCCTGCGGCGCTGTTATTATATTCTATATTGTTGTTATATTCTAAAAAAAAAAATGCCAGTTCACTTATAGTAAATACCTATTAGGGGCCCAAAGCCAGATCAAAGA
>NW_007512513.1:0-245 GCF_000475195.1 Diaphorina citri
TTTGTATCCTGAAGACTTGACTTGACGGTTCAAATCATTATGGACAAGATGTTTTGTTTCATTTTATTACAGAAGTTTTCAGAACAGAACCTTACTTTTAGTGTGATTCAAGACCGTCTTTTTATATCCTAAGAGTCGACAGTTTAAACACATTGAAACGGTCAAACGAATTAAAACAGGAACCATTTTTCTCCAGCTTTAAGAAAGGAACAAGGAAATCAAAATATCACCGTTCATCATCAAAG
>NW_007512514.1:0-245 GCF_000475195.1 Diaphorina citri
AAAAAAATAAACGAACAAACATACATGAAAAAAAAAAAAAACCTTAAAAAAAATTCCATCCCCCGGGCGCGAACCCAAAGTCAGCACATTCATCCAAAATTCCAGAGGATTCTGCTTGCACCTGCACGGCACACACGACGATGGGGAATTGAATAAAAATAGTAATATATCCTCCTCATTGCCAATGTCCACAATTGTGGACATCTCCTCTGTAGTTATAGAATACCAAGCAAATTTTGACAGAT
>NW_007512515.1:0-245 GCF_000475195.1 Diaphorina citri
AATTTCAAGCAGCTATACTATGTGAATACGTGGAAATTAACTTGCGTAATTCCAAGGCGGGGACAACGTTACATAGTTGGGTATTATCAAACTAGAGATAACAATTAAAATAATAATAATACTTCAATAGTAATTAATTAAACCCAAACTGAATGGTTCAGTGGTTAAACGCGGTGGAATTCAAATGTGGAGGTTGGTGGTTCGACTCCAAGTCAAGTCATAAAATTAATCGAAGTGTAGGTACC
>NW_007512516.1:0-245 GCF_000475195.1 Diaphorina citri
AAAAAAAAAAAAAAAAAAAAAAAAAAAAAAATACTCGTGGGTAAAAAATTCAGGGCAGATTGACTTTTAACTTTTTCCACTAACAATATTTAGATTGAAAATAGAGCCAATAACAATTAGATAATCAAAGACGGTATCTTAAAGACACTTTCGCCAGCCTAGTTAGATTAGTTGGTAGTGCGTCTGCCTTGTAAGTGCTAGGCCGCGGGTTCGATTCCCGCCCGGGGCGGATTTTATCCTGATGG
>NW_007512517.1:0-245 GCF_000475195.1 Diaphorina citri
TTGATAAAATCACCTGTAAATAAAAGAGAAGAATAAGAAGGAAAATAGGTATTAATCAATTTAATATCATAGGTACTTATAACTACCTACTATTTACTGTATTTACTATTCGAAAACTCGGCTATGAAGCTATGATACACTTACATAATTATCGAACGTTTTAATGTGCACCAAAAAACCTCATCAGCTGGCACAAAGAATTCAGTAATAACCATGGACCCAGATCCAGACACAATATACTAATA
>NW_007512518.1:0-245 GCF_000475195.1 Diaphorina citri
TACTGCATTTTAAATAAAAAAAATTTACTGCACTTTTTCTCAATCTTACACGTTTGGGGTCGGTGCGCGGCGTTACCCTCCTTTATCCTACCCCTCGATATCCTCCTATCTAATGTCTCCTCCCTTCTCCATCCCTTTTCTCTCCACCCAAGTTTTAATCTCCTCTTTGTGTGATGTAATTAATCAATCAAAATAATGTTTTATTTACAGTCCACTTCAACTGGGAAGTCCGATGACCTTTGGGT
>NW_007512519.1:0-245 GCF_000475195.1 Diaphorina citri
CTCCTCAGCTTCTCAATAAGCTATTGTTTGGATTCTTGCATTCTTGGCCCCACTCGCCAAAAATCTAGTCAAGGCCCTGGATCTCCAGTTGTCAATATACCCTGGCTTTAACCTCATTATTAGCTAATAATAAGGTTTATAGTGTTTATACGATAAAGTGTGTAGTATAACTTTCAAAAAATGGTTTTACGACTACTTTATCGGGTGAAACCAATAAACCAACTCCTCATTACTGTAAATATGAG
>NW_007512520.1:0-245 GCF_000475195.1 Diaphorina citri
TTTGGACAGGTAGGCCTTAAAGATATTTCAGAAAATCTTCAACAATGAGAGGAATGAAGCAATCTAACACTTTAACATCTCTAGTTGGCCAAAAACTAGTGCCATCAATTTTCTTTCATCATATTATACTCGAAGAGTGATAGATATCTTATTATTAGTCCTCGATTTACAATCTACATCATAATATTATATGTATTATTAAAGTTAGTTATACGTGTAATATAAAAACTAAATAATTCTCTTTC
>NW_007512521.1:0-245 GCF_000475195.1 Diaphorina citri
CCTATACTCTTATCTTCGTGAAAACCATAATTTGAGGACCTGGTTGAAATATTATCTAAAAATACGGCGCACTGCTCAGCGTGCCCCTCAAATGTAACTTTAAATAGTGCTTTGTTTAAATCTTTTCCTACCCGAAGAGGACCTCGTATTCCTATACGTCTATGTATACTTCATTATACCTATTTGTAGGCGGCAACCTTATGGGTACCTTACCTATTATTAAATCAGTATCTATGTTTTCAGTA
>NW_007512522.1:0-245 GCF_000475195.1 Diaphorina citri
GAAATCGAAGAGAGAAGGAAGACAGAATAGGAGAAAGCCAGCCGTTCCGAGAACGAACATTATCCCATCAGGATAAAAATCGCCCCGGGCGGGAATCAAACCCGCGGCCTAGCGCTTACAAGGCAGACGCGCTACCAACCAAGCTAACTAGGCTGGGCAAGAAAATATTCTCAGGGTGTCTACCAGACTGGAAAACCGGGAAAACCGGGAAAAGTCAGGGAATTTCATGGAGACTGGAAAAGTCA
>NW_007512523.1:0-245 GCF_000475195.1 Diaphorina citri
TTAGTGTTTCCTGTAGCCCTGATGATGGAGGGAGTGCCTCCGAAACATGTCGGCTTTTAACAAATAAATTATAATAATAATTCTCCTTATCAAGTTGACCCACAGAACTTATATATAATGACTGCTGAAACCCTCCAAGAGATCGAAGAGAGGAGAAAGATAGGATAGGAGATAGGCAGCTCCGTTTTATGTATACTTTGGTAAAGTTAATTTTTGCGCCATTTCTAACTTTTCTCCGAGTAAGG
>NW_007512524.1:0-245 GCF_000475195.1 Diaphorina citri
TGGCAGTTCAGCCCTCCTGGGGCGCCAAACTTTAACGCCTTAGCTGAGGCTGGAATAAAATCCGTAAAAAATCACTTACGACACGTCATTGGCGAACAGCCTTTGAATTTTGAACAATATGCTTCCTTATTTGCTTCCTGTGAAGCCATACTAAACTCCCGACCTTTGTATTCCTTACCGGCTGGTCCTAACGAAGGTACGGACTATTTGAGTCCTGGTCACTTTTTAGTAGGTGCCCCTCTCCT
>NW_007512525.1:0-245 GCF_000475195.1 Diaphorina citri
TCTGTTCGATATTGGTTGCATGTCGATTACTCGATCAATCGTCGTTTCTAGAGGTGGAGGTCTGGCGTTTCTATCAGATTTTCGGTCGGTATTTCTATCATTTGAAATTCGATCGCTATTTCTATTTGAATTTCGATCGGCATTTCTATCATTTGAATTTCGATCGGCATTTCTGTCATTTGAATTTCGATCGGCATTTCCATTTGAATTTTTGTAGGTGTTTACTCTCTCATTGATGTTATTCG
>NW_007512526.1:0-245 GCF_000475195.1 Diaphorina citri
GATCCAAGTCGTAAGAAACGCCAAATCTTTCTTTTGTGTCTCCGTGGTAACCACACTACCACTTTTTAATGAAATGGCAGCTTTGGTCGACGGGTTTTGTTTGTGTTTCAAGACATCCATCGGCGTGGGCATGACTTGCGATTGTACAAATACGCGAAGTGAGCTCAATAGAAGTGTTTTGATTTCTTCAAACAGAGCCGCCCTGGATATGTTTGTGTCTGAAATGGTCAATAGCTATGGTAATG
>NW_007512527.1:0-245 GCF_000475195.1 Diaphorina citri
GGTTAGGTTAGGTTAGGTTAGGTCAGGTTAGGTTAGGTCAGGTTAGGTTAGGTTAGGTTAGGTTAGGTTAGGTTAGGTCAGGTTAGGTTAGGTCAGGTTAGGTTAGGTCAAGTTAGGTTAGGTTAGTTTAGGTTAGGTTAGGTTAGTTTAGGTTAGGTTAGGTTAGGTACTCTTCATGTTTTTAATGGAGGAGTTGCAAATGGGTAAAAATTATGAATAAATGGTCGATTCCTATGTAAAAAGTT
>NW_007512528.1:0-245 GCF_000475195.1 Diaphorina citri
TTTTTTTTTTTTTTTTTTTTTTTTTTTGTTATTTGTAGGTACCTGAAACTAACCGGAATATTTGCATTCCTAAAATTTCATTACCAAAATATGTATATGAAGATCGTTTGTGCCATCCATAAAAAAAAGCTACTTCTTCCTCCAATTAAACAGTTTTCACTGTGATGCCTATCTTTTGTATTGATGTATTCTCATTTTTGCATTTTTCAAAATGAGTTGACTTTTTTTTTTTTTTTTTTTTTTAG
>NW_007512529.1:0-245 GCF_000475195.1 Diaphorina citri
TCGAGAAGTCCTTTAAGTCACCAGAGTAGCGTCTTCGGGGGACAATCCTGGATGATATGCAGGATGATCTGTTTTTCGGCACCACAGTCACAGGCCGCTGAACTTTTTAGACCCCATTTATGAAGATTAGCTGCACACTTCCCGAATTTTGTCCGAATTCTATTCAGGGTGACCCAGTCATATATACGTATAGTCGATGTCGCTGGGCTAGCTCCATTCACATTCATATTGTAGGGCAAAGTGGT
>NW_007512530.1:0-245 GCF_000475195.1 Diaphorina citri
CTCGTTAACATCCCATTTTTACCCATCAATAATTAACAGGGATAAACAGGGTAATTTTATTAATTCTATTCCAATATCCCGTTTTCTCATCAATATCCCGTTTTCACTCGTTAATATCCCGTTTTCTCATCAATATCCCGTTTTCACTCTTTAATATCCCGTTTTCACTCGTTAACATCCCATTTTTACCCATCAATAATTAACAGGGATAAACAGGGTAATTTTATTAATTCTATTCCAATATC
>NW_007512531.1:0-245 GCF_000475195.1 Diaphorina citri
CAAAATAGAATTGGAATGTTGGTAATTCTAAATGAGCGTAGTGCCAAAAGAATTTTTTGCATATTTTCTATGATTTTTTACATATTTTGTTATTTTTCTTGCACAAGTTGGAGTTTTGTTGCATATTTTCTTTGATTTCTTGCATTATACAACCAAGATAAGGATGGTTACAGATGGTCTTTAATAAAACCAGACTAATTTTTACATCTCTCCTGTTTTTTTTTTTTTTTTTTTTTTTTTTCTGG
>NW_007512532.1:0-245 GCF_000475195.1 Diaphorina citri
TTTTTTTTTTTTTTTTTCAAATACGTATTCCGCAAATGTAATAGAAAGTCGTGTGATGTTCACACCAGATTTTTTTTCGAGTTACTCCAGTCTATTTTTATTATGGCCAATAAATAATGGAAAAAAAAGTTCGAATTGTGTTCATAGTCAGGTTTGATTTATGCACACCTATGTTAAGTTTGGACCGTCACTTCCGGGTGTCTGGCACTTGGGTGAATGCAAGAATGTGTTACAAATATGGACCA
>NW_007512533.1:0-245 GCF_000475195.1 Diaphorina citri
AAATTGTAATGAGGTTTTTCACGAGGCAGTTTTTACGTGTCTACCAGACGACTTTGTACTTTTTGACGACAGTTGGGGGTTATTTTCATTCCATTGGGCCTTTTAATCCCGTTGTGAGCCAATACGTTGCGATGGTAGGTAGGTATTCATCTGCTCCTGTGGAATCCTGGATACACTCTACTTTGTCCACATTCTTCAATAATCTTCAGTACGACCATTCAGCCCATCCTCAATTTTTACCAATA
>NW_007512534.1:0-245 GCF_000475195.1 Diaphorina citri
AGTGAATGTTATATTAAAATTACTTGAGTGACTACTTGATTGTTGAGTGAATATTGAACTTACTTGAGTGACGGTCTCTATGAGAAGAATGTCTATCTCTGTCTCTCCTGTGTCTATCTCTGTCTCCACTTCTACTTCTCCGTCTCCTGAAACAACAAACCCAAAACATTAATACTTGTAAAGTACTGTGGGTCGAGGGTTCGATTCCCAACCGGGGCGGAATTAATCCCAAACAGATAAGGTTC
>NW_007512535.1:0-245 GCF_000475195.1 Diaphorina citri
AACAAAGGGAGAAAATACAGAAAGAAGAATAATACGAAGAAGATTAGGAGGAGGAGGAGGAGGAGGAGAGAGAGAGAGAAATAGAGAGAGAGATATAAGTAGAATAAAGATGAAGAAGAAAATTTTCTCCATTCCAAAAAACATTGTAGGTACATACATAATATGAATTATTTATTGCGAATTTTGTATAACCAATAATAATAAGATGAATCTGAATCTCTCTCTCTCTCTCTCTCTCTCTCTCT
>NW_007512536.1:0-245 GCF_000475195.1 Diaphorina citri
TGGCGAGAACGTGGGTTTTAAAATGAGGGGGTTGAAAATTGCACTCGAGCATTTCAGAATAAAGCAAGGGGTGTAAAGCGAAGAGAAGATGAAAAAGAATAAACTGGGAAAGGCCAACGCAGAAAGGTAAAATTAAAGCGACGCGTATTATAGAAGAGTCCATGATAGTACTTTATACATTTTAGATTATAATCTGAAATACATGAGAAAAAAAATAATGGACTCTTGAGTGGAAGGTAACCACT
>NW_007512537.1:0-245 GCF_000475195.1 Diaphorina citri
CTCAACATTTCCTTCATTGTGGTTATACAAGGTTACAATGTAAGCCCATAATATCGCGTAAATGGCGCTTGTCGGGATATCGCGGAAGATCCAAAGATGTTTTTCTTCTCTGTCCTTGGGAAAAGGAACACGTTAGAAGTTAGAATGTTACTTGTGAGCTCGAAGTCCTCAAAGATACAGATGTAGAGCTCGATTTATTTGTTACGTCTTCCTGCGGGTCGGGAATAAAAACGTGAACAACATTT
>NW_007512538.1:0-245 GCF_000475195.1 Diaphorina citri
AATTCCGACATTAACAACAACAGTACAGGGGCCATTTAAGTTTCCAAAAGGGAACCGGGTTTCCGAAAGTTTCCCGAAGGAAATTAACCCTAAACTGTCTGGAAATTGGTTTAAAGTTCTACTTGATTGTTCGGTAACAAGGAGAGATAGGGACGGTATGACTTATTGATGAGCAAGGGAACACTATTAGGTTGAATCATAATGTTACTATGTCAAATCAGCTTTGAATCAAATGAGTAAAACAC
>NW_007512539.1:0-245 GCF_000475195.1 Diaphorina citri
TTTTACACCAGCTATCAACAAAGAGAAGCAGTTAGTGGATGTGACAGATTTACTATAACTAAGCACTTCATCACCTATGTATGTATGTACAATAATTCAGACACCTCGCTCAAATAACACTTTTTTCAATAGAAATATCTCTCCCTTTCCTCTTTCTATTCTTTTTCCTCCTCCTCTTCCTCTTCCTCCTTCTCCTCCTCCTCTTCCTCCTCCTCCTCTTCCTCCTCCTCCTCCTCCTCCTCCTC
>NW_007512540.1:0-245 GCF_000475195.1 Diaphorina citri
TCAACAATTCAGAAATTAGAACCATTGGCTAAAAAATTGAAATCAACCAATCAGATTGCAGAATCCAAGATTAGAAGTTGATCATAATTTAATAAATTTCATCTCTAAGTTTGGCTCCAACCATTAAATCCTACTCTTGAATCTTTCAACATTTAAATCCTATCTCTAATCTCAAGTATTATTAACAAAACTGTCGCTATGTATTCTAACGTCCAGGTTATTCTTATGGTTAACATTTATCGAGC
>NW_007512541.1:0-245 GCF_000475195.1 Diaphorina citri
GTCTTGATTTTAAATCATTACATGAAAGTAAAATCGAAAAATTAAATCAAGAATAATAATAAACTGAATATTAAACAATTTAGGTAGGTACATAGGTATTGATTTTCTTTAATCACGATCGAATAAACTAAAGGCTAAAAAATTCCCGGAGGGACGGACCCAGCTTGTTGTTTTTAACCTAATTCTATATCCTATAATAACAATGATCACTGCTTATTTGTGCTGGTCCTTTTTGTAGCAATTTT
>NW_007512542.1:0-245 GCF_000475195.1 Diaphorina citri
GTTTGTCACCGAATCGAGGTTAAAACCCGGGCCACTCAAAACCTTAGCAGATATCCAAGGATGTTAAACTTCTATCAAACAAACGAACAAGAACATACTTAAATGCGACCTCCCAATTCGTCAAATACATATACTCGTAGTACCTACCACTACAATTTAAGCACTGATCCCAGTGCTTAAATTTTATATCCGGGAAATATCTCAGCGCTGTAGTGCCCAGATTAATCCCACTGGAATTACTTAAA
>NW_007512543.1:0-245 GCF_000475195.1 Diaphorina citri
AATTGGGAAAGCTACAGGTTAAAATCTTCGAATTGTGGAAAATTCTCTCAAAAATCTCCAATGTTTACATTGTACTAAACAAACTAAAAACATTTCAAATCCAAAGAGGCTCGCATGAGCCCGTCCAAGGTGCTTACACACGATCTGTTCGTTGGCGATTTCCAACACTGTTCACAACTACGAAAAAAAGCAGCAAATCCAAGAAAACTTCATAGTAAATAAGAAGGCAGCATATCCAATGATGT
>NW_007512544.1:0-245 GCF_000475195.1 Diaphorina citri
TTTTCCACCCCCTTGATAATAATGACCTTTTTGTTGTTGAAAGAAAAAAAAAAAAGAGGCTTGGAAATGACCCCCTTCCCCCCTTGAATATCTGCCTCTCACTGAAACAGTTTTTGTCGTGACCCGGAACTATCTGGTTAGTCCTATCAGACATTTATCCACCCATCACATTCTAATCTCTATTTTCAGACTAGGTCAAACGGTCAGAGGTCGCCCAGCAGGGTTTGGACAAGTGGGGAAAGGGC
>NW_007512545.1:0-245 GCF_000475195.1 Diaphorina citri
GACACATCCTTTTCTCTGATTGAAACCATTATTATTCCTAATATTCTTAATGTTTTCATCAACTTCTTTCGTTGTTCGTATGTCCAATGAAGCTGATGATGAAAAGGAGAGTCGCAATACAGATGCTGTCTGGTTCATAATCAATTACACAAGTACAAGAAGACTCTACACATTGGAAATTATAATACGAAGATTTAACAAGAGCAACAACTGGTGCACCAAACAGAATGGATGATTATGATTTG
>NW_007512546.1:0-245 GCF_000475195.1 Diaphorina citri
GAAGCTGGTGCATTTCAGTATCTGTAGAAGCTGGTGCATTTCAGTATCTGTAGAAGCTGGTGCATTTCAGTATCTGTAATAGAAGCTGGTGCATTTCAGTATCTGTAGAAGCTGGTGCATTTCAGTATCTGTAGAAGCTGGTGCATTTCAATATCTAGTGTTCTAGTACCACCGCCAAGCCGGCTAAGCTCTTTAGATCAGGCGTTAACCGCTACACCATAGAAAACACCACAGACCTGACAAGT
>NW_007512547.1:0-245 GCF_000475195.1 Diaphorina citri
CCTTCTCTCTTCGATTTCGGGACGATAAGACCATAGCAGTTACAGTTCCCTCTGTCAAACCTCAAAAAAAAAAAACTTCAGTGTAGCGTTAGCGCGGTGTTAGGGGGGTAGCCAAATGTCACCCCAAAGCAATCACCCCAGGGCTGGTTGAGAGGCTGACGAAAAAAACGCGGACCACGACTGAGCACGGGAAAAGGCGAAGAAGATTAAGAGGAAGAGGAGGAAAAAGACAGCGTTGAATACAG
>NW_007512548.1:0-245 GCF_000475195.1 Diaphorina citri
CTTTCTCTTGAAAATTATAAAATTTTCATCTTCTGTAAAAACTTCTTTCTCTTGAAAATTATAAATTTCATCTCCTTTAAAATCTTCTTTCTCTTATTTTTAAATTCCTTTAGCTTCAGGTAAGTTTAGCATGTTTGCCATTTCACTGAAAATCTGTTTCGTTTTCATTTTCAGTTTCGTCATAGCGGGTGACTACTTCATCAAGCAGTACCCCGGCAGTACCATCATATTCGACATGTCATTCG
>NW_007512549.1:0-245 GCF_000475195.1 Diaphorina citri
GAAAAAATGGCTTGTCCCTTTTATCCAGGATTGACTGTACTACACAGTTATACAACTGTAGACTTTGCTAATAAAATTTCAATCTCATTTCAAATTTCCTCTTTTTCATTTCGAAATCTTCTTCTTCTTTTTCTACTACTTCTCCTTCTTCTTCTTCTCCTTCTTCCTCCTCCTCCTCCTTCTTGTTCTTCCTTCTCCTCCTCTTATTCTTTCTCTTCGTGTTGTACCTATCAACTGAAGCTCTA
>NW_007512550.1:0-245 GCF_000475195.1 Diaphorina citri
TACTGCTCGAGACTCGGGCTAATACTCGAGTTTAAAGCGAGTAAGAAACTTTAGAGCAATGTATCCTTGTTCATCAAGTGGTCTAAAAACTGTAAAGAAAGATTATGTCTGGTTTATCCTGCTTGAGTAGGACTAAAAGGGCGTATTCACTGTCGATCGAATGTAGATAAAATCAAAGGATTTTGGTGAAATGTTTGCCTGTTGTAGCTTTCCTTGATTTGGAGCCAGATTGATCTGGACTATCC
>NW_007512551.1:0-245 GCF_000475195.1 Diaphorina citri
GATGACGTCATAATTCATGACTCCCGCTTCGTTTTTTTGTGCGCAAGCGTTTCTGCGCATTTTGACGTGAAATCTGACTTCACAAC
This sequence comes from Diaphorina citri, assembly GCF_000475195.1. Lineage (NCBI taxonomy): Eukaryota > Metazoa > Arthropoda > Insecta > Hemiptera > Psyllidae > Diaphorina > Diaphorina citri. The sequence goes on from NW_007512551.1 coordinate 87, forward strand.
TCTTCGAACTTTTTCATTAGAACGGCAATTAAAAATTGAATTTTCGACCTTTTAAAGTTACTTTTTCCGAGTTTTGACTTTAGATTTGGATTTTTCACAACTTTTTACGTAGGAATCGACCTTTTATTAATAATGTTTTCCCAATTGCAACTCCTCCAT
>NW_007512552.1:0-245 GCF_000475195.1 Diaphorina citri
GCCTTATAACAGCCGGGGAAAATAAGGGTTGTTTTCTGAATGCGCGCCTGCCTGGTAAGAGAGAGATCGCGGATTTGATTCCAGACAGGGTAAAACAAGGTTCGACCTCGAAATGTTCCCCTGTCCTGTCTTCCTTCTCTTTTCGATTTCGGGAAGATAAAACCTTTTTTGTTAATTCCCTCTAAAAAGCATGGTTCAATCTGCTTTACTATGGTATGGACTCTATGGACATTGGACACTCACTT
>NW_007512553.1:0-245 GCF_000475195.1 Diaphorina citri
AAATTTGAGTCTGATTGAAAGTACACTTCAGCAAACACTTGATAATATTGACCAATGGTCAAAAGCTAATGGCTTCACGTTCTCACCAGAGAAAACTTTTGCCGTCAATTTTTCTAGAATAAGAAGATCAACTAATGTCTATTTATCATTTCAGAATCATGCAGTGATATTCAAGGAGACGGTAAAATGGCTGGGAATTCATCTTGATTCTAAATGGACGTTCACAACCCACATCAAGGAAACTA
>NW_007512554.1:0-245 GCF_000475195.1 Diaphorina citri
CTGTAGGACTGTAGGTACACCGCAAATAGTAGGTAATCTGTAACCCTCCATAAATTGGGTACCTAATATTATCTACCTATATGAATGTAACCGACCCAAAAGTTCATTGCTCTGTGCCAATAAAGAGCTTGTAATTTGTCTCGACTTAAATCTCAGTTATAATTATTACAAGAGTTTTATGACAATTTAGTCAAACTGGTATAGTAATGGTGAAACTCACACATCCACTAATGAAATTAATTTAT
>NW_007512555.1:0-245 GCF_000475195.1 Diaphorina citri
CATTAGAATCATGGGCACAGACAGGGTGACACCAAACTCCGGCAAACAGGTGGAAAAATAATTATTAAAGCAAGTGCACGGGTGCATTCTGTGGTTGGTGCATTCAAATCAAACCTAGTTTAAGTCGTGGAGAGCCACCGGCGCGGCGCGGCAATAGAAGGTACCATCAGTTTCCGCTGGATCACGGAACTTAAGGAACGTTGCGCGTAGTTAGTATCCGGACGGATGATCATCCGGGCAATCTC
>NW_007512556.1:0-245 GCF_000475195.1 Diaphorina citri
AAGGCTCTTTGTTTCTTAGATTTTTTTTATTTATTTTTTATTATTATTATTATTATTATTATCATTATTTTTCATAAAAAAGTAGAATCTCACACAGAGGCACCCCTTTCAGAAAACCATTTAAAATACCTAGTGCCCCATGGCAGCCAATGAGGTTATCATAACAAAATACAGATCAATAGTATTACCTCTTACAAGTCTTACATAAATAAAGTTCAGCTAATGGAGCTCTCTTTAGCCAGACA
>NW_007512557.1:0-245 GCF_000475195.1 Diaphorina citri
CAGTGTAAACGTAAGTGGGTGGCGAGCATTAGATCTGAAGTCGCGTCGTGTCGCTTGATCTATTCAACTTGTTCCCGGATCTAGAGTCTGAGTCTCATGGCTGAACTTTATTTTGGGCTTCTGAAAAAACTTGGTCCTTGCCGGACATTAAACCCGTGACCTCTGGAGTGCAAGTCCAATGTGACACCCACTCGGGCACTACCTACCTATCTATTTCCGTAGTCCAATCCCTTCTCGGTGTCGTA
>NW_007512558.1:0-245 GCF_000475195.1 Diaphorina citri
CAAAAATCTAGGTCTGAAGAAACCTCCCCTTGACCCCCTACTACCAAAAACCATGTAGGGGGTCAGGGGAAATGTAGGTTTGAAGTTTGGACTTAATTTACTCATTTCCCCTTCATTTTCATAAGTGGAAGGTCCTCATCGATTCTTCTGTGATAAGTCACCCATTTGCGGTTTGTTCGCGGTATCTGCGGTTGTTCGCGGTATTCGCGGATTGTTCGCGGTATTCGCGGATTGTTCGCGGTATT
>NW_007512559.1:0-245 GCF_000475195.1 Diaphorina citri
TTGAGAGTCTACTGCGGTAATAATTCTATTGATCCTTTGAAATGACAGACTCTGTTGAAAAGAAATCAATTGAAACAACCAGGATATGAATATTATAAACAAAAGGGGGAAGGAAAAACTTGATCTATTCTAAAATCAGTGACAAAGAACTTTTTGTTCCTTTATTGTTATTATTATTATTACTATTATTATTATTATTATTATTATTATTATTATTATTATTATTATTATTATTATTATTATTA
>NW_007512560.1:0-245 GCF_000475195.1 Diaphorina citri
TAGCCTTGTGAGGATGATTGGAGGGGGCACTCAGCCCCGTGAGATCTTGGAAACAAAGAGAACGGTATGATGGCTTTAACTTCGGAGTACTTTCAGTAGCACAAAGTGAGTTAAAAAGTGAGTTAGGAACAGAGATAGGGAGGGCGAGAGAGACTTACCTATCTATTAGTAGGGACAAGAGGAAGAAAGAAGGGAGAAGAGATAGAAGAGAAGGGCTCTCGCCCTTCCCCTAAAGGAGGGAGAGA
>NW_007512562.1:0-245 GCF_000475195.1 Diaphorina citri
GACACTAAAAACTGACCATCGAAAATTTGACCCGATTACATTACTTTCCTTCCTATAGGATAAGGAAAGTAAAAATTCCTCCTCCTTTTAACTCACTCACTCTTTACACAACTCTAATTCTAATGTGTGACACATATTTGATGTGTTTACTTTGAGATGACTGGTATTATCTTGACTGAATAGTGGATATGTATTCAAGATAAAAATTGTAATAATAGAAGATAAACAGTCGCAGGCGATTATCC
>NW_007512563.1:0-245 GCF_000475195.1 Diaphorina citri
CTTCCTAAGGTAAAGCTATTTCCCTCTCCTCTCTTCCTCTTCCCATCTTTCAGTCCTTCTGTTCCTAATTCTCTTGACGCAAAGTTTTAGTTTTTCACCCACCTTCTCTGTCTCGCTGTCTTTCCTTCTATCTCAGCTCTCTCGCCCTCTTTCTTCTAGTTCGTTGCCTAATTCAGAAACTGTCACAAAGACAGTCTTTTGATTCGGATTTGATTTAATAAAACAGCCTAAAAGCCATATTGCTT
>NW_007512564.1:0-245 GCF_000475195.1 Diaphorina citri
AAACTTCGAAGCCAATTTCCAAAACAAAGCCGCCATTTTGGATTCTCTCAAAGGAGTTAAGTTTTAATAGGAATTTAATTGTATTAACACGTTTTTTTTTTCTATCCCCTATGAAAAAAAATAAAGGGAGCTACTCAAAGTCATTTGCTTTCCCAGGTTGGGAGTTTTTGAAGTTTTGGTTCATGGATTAGGGTATTTTGAGAATTCGACACCCTTTTTCTTCCTGTCGTTTTTTTTTTTTTTTT
>NW_007512565.1:0-245 GCF_000475195.1 Diaphorina citri
GTGAAAACACGAGAAGAGATTAGTCATGGGGTTATTTTGTGCGGAAAGTTCATTCGATTTAGTTCTTGGAGATAATTTCTTTCAATTCTTTCATCAGCTGGGCTTTGTACGGATTTACCCACGCTTGGACTGCTGAAACAATAGGGCAGAGAGGGCTAGAAAGCCAATGTCGTTCGAATTTTGGCCGGTAGAATCGCCTAGCATCGTCAGAAGGATAGGGATTAGATATGCAGCACCATAAGCGC
>NW_007512566.1:0-245 GCF_000475195.1 Diaphorina citri
ACTTGAAACACGAAACATGCACATGTAAAGTCTCTTTGGAATGAAGGTCAATTAATAACGGAGAAAACACTCCTCTCATTTGTGACATAAGATGAAAACATGGCCAGAGACCCTAGGATAAAGAACGGTAGAAACATGGTACAACATGGGTCCAACAACATCAAGCGATCAACAGGCGACAACAAGACGGAAAGGAAAGAATAAGCTTGAATTGGAAATAAATTGTCAAAAATTTCATGAAGGAA
>NW_007512567.1:0-245 GCF_000475195.1 Diaphorina citri
CTTGAGTGCCGAAGGATGGGGGTTCGAATCCCGTCAGGTGTTTCACTGAGAGATAAACGTCCTGTTGCATTGACTCATCCAAAGGTAAAGGTCGCCCTTCCGTAATCTTCTTCTTCGCCTTTTCTCGTGTAAAGACGGGGCCGGCGTTTTTCGTCAGCCTCTCAATAAGCCCTAACTAGTGTGATTGGGCTGACATTGGATTTTGGCTACAAATTTTACGAATGGATGCCCTTCGCACTCAAACT
>NW_007512568.1:0-245 GCF_000475195.1 Diaphorina citri
CGAATTTTTCTTCTGAGAAAAATTTGCCCAGGGTTGGAATCGAACCCATGACCTAGGAGGTGCAGAGTGCTAGTACAATGCGCTAACGGCTGGCCCTTACGACGATACAGAGTGTAAATAATACATATGTACCTACCTAATACTACCTAAGACCTGAGTAAACAGTATAAACTGGGTGCATATTTTACTAAACTTTAATTGGAGATTTTCCGCCGCCTAGGCTGGCTCTTATCTTACGACGATAC
>NW_007512569.1:0-245 GCF_000475195.1 Diaphorina citri
AGGAATAATTTCTAATATTCTGTTTTTGTTCTCACAGTTCTCGAGATATTTAGTCAACATGCATTTTAATTTATCTTTTTGCTATTTATTATTCTAAATTCTGGAGGTAACAGGTCATAATTATATTTTTGGTCCTAAATGTGTGAACTGTCTCTGTAAAAGTGTTCTATGGGACTGTAATGTTCGAGTTAACCCAGTTTGTCTCGTATTATATGAGTTTGTTACAAATGACCATTTATAATCAT
>NW_007512570.1:0-245 GCF_000475195.1 Diaphorina citri
GGCATGAGGCACATATCTACCTACTTTTTGAAAAATTTCGCCTGCGGCGCTGAAAATTTCAAGTTTGATTAGCCCAAACTGAAACGTTGTAGCCCAAATTTTAAAAATTTCGCCTGCGGCACTGAAAATTTGGAATGGAGCAGTTGCAAATGGGTAAAAATTATGAATAAATTCCGTCGCTTCGCTCCGGAATCCCGCTAGTTCATCCCGAGGCATGGCCAAACTTGTGGAAAAGGCATGGCCGA
>NW_007512571.1:0-245 GCF_000475195.1 Diaphorina citri
AAATTGGATTTCAGAATAATAATCCAAAACACTATTTTTACTTTCCTTATCCTATAGGAAGGAAAGTAATGTAATCGGTTCAAATTTTCGATGGTCACTTTTTAGTGCCAAAACACGTTTTGAGGTCCCTAGAGCCTAAATCCTTTCAGCCATTGGTCCGTGTGTGTGTGTGTGTGTGTCTGTCTCTAAACAAAATATCTCGAGAACGGTAAGAGCTAGCGACTTGAAATTTGGTATGTAGGTAG
>NW_007512572.1:0-245 GCF_000475195.1 Diaphorina citri
CCAGACCAAGCTGGTCTACTCCCTGTTTAAAGCCCCCCAGCCAGACCAAGCTGGTCTACTCCCTGTTTAATGTCCCCCAGCCAGACTAAGCTGGTCTACTCCCTGTTTAAAGCCCCCCAGCCAAACCAAGCTGGTCTACTCCCTGTTTAATGTCCCACAGCCAGACCAAGCTGGTCTACTCCCTGTTTATTGTCCCCCAGCCAGACTAAGCTGGTCTACTCCCTGTTTATTGTCCCCCAGCCAGA
>NW_007512573.1:0-244 GCF_000475195.1 Diaphorina citri
GCCATTAAAAATTTAGAAGAAAAATTAATTAAAAAAACAACTCAATTTAAAATTCTGCTCGTTGCTCTCTTAATACGGCTCTATTCCAAGTTTCCCTTTTCCATTTCACCTACTTGGGCAAAAATAGTACATCTACCTAATACTCCACTTTATATACCTACCTACCTATTTTTTCAAGGAAATTACTGAATAGAGGTAAGTAAATACCGAGGGTGTATGTATGTTGAAAGAGCAATATAATTTT
>NW_007512574.1:0-244 GCF_000475195.1 Diaphorina citri
CCTGGAGGTGCTCGGTTCGAATCTGACCAAATTTTTCCGTTCTTGGATAGACCTAGGTACAATGAACTGTGAAGACACCTATTATTATCTACCTATGTACTGGCAATACCTAAGAGCAGAGTAATAGTATTAGGTAAAAGCATTGAATCACACATAGAGACACAGAGACTGCGTAGGAAGCGTAGAATATTGACAAGTTCCTTAGCATTTCACCTAAATAATTGCAATGTTGTGATCATAAAGG
>NW_007512575.1:0-244 GCF_000475195.1 Diaphorina citri
AAGTTGGTTTCGAATTTCCTTGTGAATATGACAAAGAAAATCAACGTAGGACATTTGCAGTTCTGTGTGGCCGCGATCCTCAATCAGGAACTGTCGAAGCACGACCTCTAGTTTGTCCTTCTGACGTACAACCGTGAGCTGAAAGTGACAAAACACAAGAAAAGATTATGTCCAACTGATGAGTCCAAATAAGGACGAAACACGTGTCTTGGGCTGCTTAGTGATTTGGTCTGGTTTCGTTGTA
>NW_007512576.1:0-244 GCF_000475195.1 Diaphorina citri
CGAGTAGCGACCAGTGGCGGCATTACAAGTCGAAGAGACGAGCAATAATAAATATGATAATTGAGTAAAATGAAAGAATTGTAATACTGTGATACCCACAAAGTTGTGAAAAAGCTCTCTGCTTTACCACAAAGATTCATGATTTGATTTTACCTATGTACTTTAGTAAGTAGATATTAGGTACTTACCTCGCTACTTTTTAGAGGTCGCGGATGAGCAAGCTTTATTGAATGTACATGATTGT
>NW_007512577.1:0-244 GCF_000475195.1 Diaphorina citri
TCGCGTATAATATCTCTAGTAGCGCGGTCAAACTTTCTTGACTTGGCGGGGCGGAGCGCTACCGCGCTCCTTAATGAGTAAACAATGGTCTGGCTAGGGGACGTTAAACAGAGAGTAGACTAGCGTCTGGCTGTGGAACTATAAACAGGGAGGAAAACAGCTAACCCTAACCCTAACCAGCCTAGCTAGCTGGCAGTTTCAAAGGGTTCTCCCTGCTTTTAAAGAATAAGCACAAGTCCTCACG
>NW_007512578.1:0-244 GCF_000475195.1 Diaphorina citri
CAACCGGCACGTTGAGCGTTCTGAAATAGAATGGAAAAGAACAGAAAGATTACTCAAAGAGAACAGAAACATCATTTGTAGGGAATTAAACATGACCTATCTGAATTAACATTTCAACACCAGAAAGGAAAGGTCACTTGTAACAGACTAACATTATTGCTGCTAGGAGTGAAATAAAACCATTTGGGTTGCCAGTCTAGTTAGCTTGGAAGGTAGCGCGATAGCTAGGTTGCGGGTTCCTTCC
>NW_007512579.1:0-244 GCF_000475195.1 Diaphorina citri
GGAGCCCTCCCTGAGCAGCCACATAAATCCCGTGCCAGACCAGCCCGATAAGCCCCACCCCTATGTAAAGAGTCTAGTTGTCTAGTATTTAGAGAAGACGTGGACGGCGAGTGTTAACATTCCTGAGGCCATCTGGAGCTGGGGTTGAAGTAGGAGCTGGAGTTGTTGGAGTCGCGACCATGGCCTGCAGTTCACGATGAGTGGTCAGGGTCGTCAGCTTGGGGTTATTTGGGTCGCCGGTCTT
>NW_007512580.1:0-244 GCF_000475195.1 Diaphorina citri
CCGAAGCGAATACAATAGTCCGTCCACTATACCTTTTATTATTAGTAATAATAAAGGAAGGACGGACTAAAAAGGAATAAAGACGGAATCTCTTGTTGCGAGGTACCTAAAGAATTTATTTCAGTTTGGTGTCGGTGGAGCCGAAATATGCCCTGTTGACGTTTTGCATCTATTCCAGTGTCCAGCAGCACCCACCAACCTGGACGTCACCACACTTTGGACGGACCCAACTGAGGCGGCACGC
>NW_007512581.1:0-244 GCF_000475195.1 Diaphorina citri
GATATTAAAATATGTCTTTTCTAAAAAGAAATTTTATTTTTACCAACGAGAAAATTTTCTTGATAAAACAATTAGCGTCAATTTTGGTTCCTTTGTAGATTTTTAAAAAAATAGAACTTGGTAATTTACATCCTCATGAAAAATTGGGTAATGGTTTTACAAGTTGGGAACTTCGGGTTTAGTAATTTTTTCATTTAGGTACAAGTTTCATTTTGTTATTTCTCTCGTCTTTTAAAGGCATTGT
>NW_007512582.1:0-244 GCF_000475195.1 Diaphorina citri
TGCAGTTCAAATGCTGGAAGATAGAGCGCACCACGTTCTATTCAAAAAACCGTTTTACGCAAAAAGGGCAAAAAATCCTCAATTCTTTTTTTTAAATAAGTACCTACCTTATACACTCTTGTTTGACTTTCATACTGTGTCGTTTTGGCAAGCCAAATTTTGGGCAATCCGTCAATAAATTTTGTTTGTTTCCCCCCCCCTGTGAATTTTTGACCCATGCACTGTGTTCACCAGGTGAAACCTT
>NW_007512583.1:0-244 GCF_000475195.1 Diaphorina citri
AACCTCTTCAGTGAGACGATGGACCTTTGACAACATGCCCCTCACTTGACTTTCATTTTGTCTTACTGTCATTCAAGTTGGACTAAAGTAGCTGCTTGGGGACTTTTTTCTTTGGATCAGGTCTGCGTTCAGTGAAGTCTGTTTAAGCTGGAGCTCAGCGAAGTCGGTTTCAACTTTTCAACCAGAGATCAGAAAAATTGCCATTTTTGTAAGGCGTATTGCATACTTTAAACTGGAAGTAAAT
>NW_007512584.1:0-244 GCF_000475195.1 Diaphorina citri
CATCACTTATTTGAAAAAGAAGTGAAATAAAACTAAAATGTTGATAAAACTGATAACAATTTGAGAAAATGTTTATTTTTTTGAAAATTGCCGCCGTAAGATTTGTTTTTCAGATTTTCTTATCACTGGCAGTTTGGGCAGTTTTTAGGCAGTGTTTTTTTTTAAAAAATTAACCCTTTATGGCCAATGTCCATATTAACCCGTATTGGCACTGTTGTAATTTTTAATTATTTCAAATCTTTTC
>NW_007512585.1:0-244 GCF_000475195.1 Diaphorina citri
CAATTACCTGAAAAACTTGTAATATTATTTTTCTTCCACACATGGCCTTGCTGCTTAGCGTGTAAATAAATAAATAAATAAATAACAGTACGTAATTATTTTTTCCCCCTTTTTTTTAAATTTAAGCAAGGTTTTTTATTTTATGAAATTTTCACCTATTTTGTATCAAATACATAAGACCTTGTTTAGACTGCGGGAGTAAAGGGACTTTTCAGTCTCATTCTGGCAGTATAAACAGGGTATA
>NW_007512586.1:0-244 GCF_000475195.1 Diaphorina citri
CTGTAACTCTGAAGGTATTTCTACTTCTCACTGAAGGTATTTCTACTTCTCACAAAACAAGGAGATTTTTTGCTCTTAGTGTGAGAAGAGTACACTGCTTTTTACTTTCTATTTTCCTTTTTTTTAATACATACATAAATAATACCTGTTATCTTTAGCTATAATACATTGTACTCATATTATGTATGTTATGCCAAATAAATTGTACAAATAAATTACAAATTACAAAAAAAAAAAAAAAAAA
>NW_007512587.1:0-244 GCF_000475195.1 Diaphorina citri
TTATTTTGTTCTTTACAATGACATCAACTAACGTTACAATTTAATAAGAATATATTATGACATTGTGATTTGTATTTTGACAAATTTATCGTTGCAATTTTCTCTCTATTTTACTATTTGGTAGCGTATAGGCACATACAATATTTTGGGCATTTTTCATTCACCATATTTTCGGAATTTCGTTCCAATATAATTACATAAAATACACAAATATGTATCATCATCTGTGCCCTAAATCACCAAA
>NW_007512588.1:0-244 GCF_000475195.1 Diaphorina citri
TCAAAATATTGAGGGGTTGATATCGGAGCAGTTCATTTTGTCCCAGGAAGTCTACCCGCCAAATAGCTGGTATGTTTCCGAAACATTTTCTCGAGATTCCTCCATTTCTGGTTGCATGTTTTGCCAGGATTGGCGCGGCCATCCTGTTTGCTACTTTAGTCCAAGCAGTTCCAATCCTTGTACTCTGATCTCGAAAGAGATGGTCTAGTTCACCTAGTTCCAATCCTTGTACTCTGATCTCGAA
>NW_007512589.1:0-244 GCF_000475195.1 Diaphorina citri
TCTGGGATGTAGAACTGTCGCTGACATGTGACCGCGTGGTTCAGAAACACACCAAGCTGGAAGGAAACAGCATGGTGGTCAAAGTGTAAGATTAGCAGACAAATGGAAAAGGACTCTGACAATGCTAAGCTGGATCCGGGAACGGATTGCAGGTGCGGTCCACCAGGGTGCCAGAAAGTATATTCGTGAAACATTTTTTTTACAACTCAGTAGAAAATGAAAAAAGTTCGACTTGGCTAATGCC
>NW_007512590.1:0-244 GCF_000475195.1 Diaphorina citri
CCATCATCACCACCATCACCACCATCATCACCACCATCATCACCATCATCACCATCATCACCACCATCATCACCATCATCACCACCATCATCACCACCATCACCACCATCATCACCACCATCATCACCATCATCACCATCATCACCACCATCATCACCATCACCACCACCATCATCACCACCATCATCACCATCATCACCACCATCATCACCATCATCACCACCATCATCACCATCATCACCAC
>NW_007512591.1:0-244 GCF_000475195.1 Diaphorina citri
AGTCTACTCCCTGTTTAAGATTCCCTTAGCCTTAACGCACCCTATATGGGTCTGATTTTCTAGAAACCAATATGGCGTCATCTCCAAGCTCCTATTCAATGGAAAATATCAAATTCCAGGAGATTATCCACATTAAGACATACCACTCTACCCAGTGGCGTGGGTTCCATGCAAGCTAGGAAAGGGCTTCCCCTCCTCTCTACGGCTTTTTCTCATCCCCCACTACTTATATAATAATAGTCCC
>NW_007512592.1:0-244 GCF_000475195.1 Diaphorina citri
ACCAAGGAAAACCTGGGTCACCCTGAATCGTATCCGAACAAACTTCGGTGTCTGTGCAGATCTTATGCATAAGTGGGGAAAGTCTGACTCTCCTGCTTGTGATTGTGGAGCTGAACGTCAAACAATACATCATATTGTTGAGGAGTGTCCCCTCAGATCCTACACTGGCGTCAAAATTGACTTCTACAAGGGCAGTGACAGTGCTATCTCATACATAGAGAATCTCGATATCCGACTCTGATTT
>NW_007512593.1:0-244 GCF_000475195.1 Diaphorina citri
TTGTCACGCTTGAAAATTCCCTAGAGTTTCTATACAGGAAACCCAGCATTTTTAAAGCTTTAGATTTGATATTGTTTATATGAGAATTAAACTCTAGGGTCTTTTGAAACGTGACGCCCAGGTCTCTGACCTGCTCACATCTAGCCAGCGCCTGGCCATTGATGTTATATGATGCTAAGATGGGTGATTTGTTTCTGTGGTAGGTCATTACCATACATTTGCCAATGTTAAGTTCCATCTTATT
>NW_007512594.1:0-244 GCF_000475195.1 Diaphorina citri
CTTTTCATTTGTTCAGGGGGGTATCGATCCATTGATTCCGTGCCGGCAACAGAGTGGACTTAAAAATGGCGGAACGAAATGAGTTCCAAGTTTTCAACTTTTTCTTCCTCTTTCGTCGACTACACCTCTCGAACGGTGTGTCCGATTTTGATGAAATTTGGCAACTATGTTCAATAGTAAAGGACGTTCGTTCGCTTTACTTGGACTCGAACCACCAACCTCCAGATCCGGAGTCCACCCCGCT
>NW_007512595.1:0-244 GCF_000475195.1 Diaphorina citri
GCTGGCTTTTCGGAGTGCACTTAGTTAATACAGCTATGCAGGAGTCGGTTGAAATCCCAGCAAAAAAGGCGAGATAGAACAAAAAATCAGAATAGTCCCTCCCCCCTTTGATGGTCCACAGGTTTCAGAAAATCAGACCTAAGGCCAGCTACTCACTATCAGGTCCGTCTGCCAGGTCTACCTGATGATGTGTGTGCTCAACAGTTATCAGCTTATCAGGCAGACCGGATCAGGTGTACCTGTC
>NW_007512597.1:0-244 GCF_000475195.1 Diaphorina citri
TATCTGACCAACCCTGATACAGTACTTTCCCTTCCTTGTTTTTGTGTTGTACTGGTTTTCCCTCACTGCATCTTACATTTCTCGGTGGTGTAGTGGTCAAGACGCTCGTCTGGTAAACAGGAGGGCGTGGGTTCAATCCCAGCCGAGGTATGGGATTTTATCCTTAAATAATTTGAGAATTTGACCACAATAATTTTAGAAGCCTACTGCTGGAGTAAAGGGATTTTCCAGTTATATGCAAGCA
>NW_007512598.1:0-244 GCF_000475195.1 Diaphorina citri
GCAAAACAGAAATACCTCTCTAATGACACAACACGGAGCTTGCAGACTCCTTGGCCAAATGTGTATCTGGTGATGTACAGAGATTATTACAGGGTGGTCTGTGTGACGATGACAGTTAAAAATGTAATTTTAATTTTCGTCACGATCAGTAGAGTCAAAGCGCTAAAAATTGGAAAAAGTTGAATTTCAGAAATTTATAATGTACTTTTTTTAAGAGATGTCGTCGAATGTTCTTGTTTTGCAT
>NW_007512599.1:0-244 GCF_000475195.1 Diaphorina citri
TGGGGACTTTGAACAGGGAGGATACCAGCCTGAATTTCCCTTGCTGAAAAAATAGCGAAGGTTGAGTGCGAAGGGCATCCACTCGTAAAATTTTAAGCCAAAACCAAATATTAGCTCAAAACAATCACCCTAGTTAGGGCTGATTAAGAGGCTGACGAAAAACACCGACCCCATCTGTATTCTGTACACGGGAAAAGGCGAAGAAAAAGAAGAAGAAGAAGAAGAAGAAGAAGAAGAAGAAGAA
>NW_007512600.1:0-244 GCF_000475195.1 Diaphorina citri
TCACAAGTGTCGAATTTTATTTAACACTTAACCGAGAACCGAAAATTAGAGAGTGGGGGTAAAAATCTCGTATTGGGGATAATCAGCGGATTAAAAAAAAATCAGCTGTTTGCATTAACCGAGAAAAAAATGGCGACTCTATTGTTAACCAAAGTTCAGAGCTCGATTTAGTATGGCAAGAGGGGAAACGTAAACCTAAAAAATGGTTAACGCCCCTCACGTCATAAACACACTTCCATGTGAG
>NW_007512601.1:0-244 GCF_000475195.1 Diaphorina citri
TATTATTACTCCTCTACTGTGATGATAAGTGTGATGGGTGGGGGTTCGAATCCCAGCGAGGTCATTTTTTTTTACATAGTTTTATCATTTAAAAATGTTTTATTAATAGCCATAATTACTTTTTTCATAATTTTATAGGTTAAAAATTACCTATTTCATAATCTTATAGGGGAAGGGTGGGCAAAACGGCCAGTGCGGGCAAAATGGACTTTGGTGAAATCTCCACTGTCTTGGGCTGCACTCT
>NW_007512602.1:0-244 GCF_000475195.1 Diaphorina citri
AACACGGAACCTATGATCAATCAGGTAACCACGGGTTCGATACCCGGGATTGTCTTACTAATATACTAGGACTTGCCTCTATGTGTCTCACAATGGTCATGATACGTGGAAACTGTATGTAACTGGAGTACAGAGGAACGACACCGGACCCTATATGTGTCAAATCAACACGGAACCTATGATCAATCAGGTAACCACGGGTTCGATACCCGGGATTGTCTTACTAATAGACTAGGACTTGCCT
>NW_007512603.1:0-244 GCF_000475195.1 Diaphorina citri
CGTTACCAAATAAGCAACCCTTGTGAGGAGGCCGGTTCCTTGTAAATAGGCATGAACTCTCTGTGTACGGCCCTGGAAGTGAGAGTTATGGAAGGCACTATTATTATTATCTCTCCTTGTTTTCCCGAGCATTCTTCGTACCCGAGAGTCCAAACACTAATTAATGGACCGTGGGTATCAAATTTTCATCGTCTGATATGGTAAAGGAGAAATAATTATGGAGCTCGAGGAGGAGGGGGCTAAA
>NW_007512604.1:0-244 GCF_000475195.1 Diaphorina citri
TCCCATTCCAATGAGGCTCCATCCCATTCCAATGAGTCTCCATCCCATTCCAATGAGGCTCCATCCCATTCCAATGAGGCTTCATCCCATTCCAATGAGGCTCCATCCCATTCCAATGAGTCTCCATCCCATTCCAATGAGGCTTCATCCCATTCCAATGAGGCTACATCCCATTCCAATGAGGCTCCATCCCATTCCAATGAGTCTCCATCCCATTCCAATGAGGCTCCATCCCATTCCAATG
>NW_007512605.1:0-244 GCF_000475195.1 Diaphorina citri
TTATTACATTATTTTGTGTTTTGTATGTTCGTTTTATGATGCATGTTTTATTATTTTAATCAGTACTTATCGTTATTGTTGTAAAGAATTTGAATGGAAAACTTCTGTTAAAATATGGATGTATTCCTTTAATAAGGATTCAACCATTCAACTTATTTATGTACTCGTACACTGTCGGCAAGACTAAAAATTCCCTCTTTGATCCTATTGGAGATGAGTGAAAAAGACCTAGCAAGAGTACCAA
>NW_007512606.1:0-244 GCF_000475195.1 Diaphorina citri
GCCAGGGAGACTTTCGCCTGTGGTACTTTCGCCTGTTTTGCTAACTCAAATGAAAACTAATAAAAATATAGGTACCTTTTATTAGGTAATAAAACAAATTCTCATTCTCTATGATAAACAATTAAAAGAAAATTAATTCTTCACAACAAAATGGCGCCTGAACAGTTCAATTATTTTCCTGTTCTCCAATTTAATTGATATTTATTGTCTATTATTATCTTCTTGAAGATTACTTGCAAGATTT
>NW_007512607.1:0-244 GCF_000475195.1 Diaphorina citri
ATACGACTCATCATTATAGGTACCTACCTACCTACCTACATTTTTGACTCGGGGGACCCTAAAACGCGATAAAAACGCGATACCTAGGTATTTCCCTATTTTGAAAATTCGGATAGGTAGTAAAGGTTTCGGTAATGTGATGGAAAAAAGTAGGTACCTAGGTAGGTACTTTATTCGACTCATTTGTGGAAAAAAATGAAGAGGAATGAAGAGAAGAGTGAAGATGATGAAGAGGATGTGCAGA
>NW_007512608.1:0-244 GCF_000475195.1 Diaphorina citri
AAAAAAATAAATAAAATAAAATAACGAACAAATACTCGTACAATAAACAAACAATAATGACAATGCTGGAAATGATTTCATTATTTTATTTTGTTTTCATTACTGATAATTAAGTTTTGGAAGGGGGGGATGATTCAGCAAATAAATGACACCGTATAATTCAGCAGCGTAGCCATATTACTTGTGCTGACTCCATTATATTAATTAAGTATGTGTTTTTTTTTTTTTTTTTTTTTTTTTTTTT
>NW_007512609.1:0-244 GCF_000475195.1 Diaphorina citri
CGGAGATATTTCGGGTACAGCGGGGCTCGCATGGGTACAGGCGCAGTTTGTGTGTTGTGTGTAGGGGGAACAGGGGCACTGGGAATATCATGGGATAGCTCAGTGCTGGATAAACGCAGGGGGGAGGTGCATTGGTCTGAAATGAAATGAGGGTCTGGTTAGCCTGGGGGTTCAAATTGTTCTCTCAGGGTGCACTCAGATAATTGAAGAGCTGGTTGACATCCACCACTGAGAAAAAAAAAAA
>NW_007512610.1:0-244 GCF_000475195.1 Diaphorina citri
GACGACGTTAATAATGACGTCGCTCGACGCAGACGGACCGTCGGTTGGTTCGGCGTCGCTGGGGTCAGTGACGGCGGGTAGGTCCGTGTCGGGGGCAGGCTCGGGTTTGATTTGCTTCTGGCGGGTCACCAGGAACCCGGCCTCTTCGGGTTTCATCGTCACGTCGAATGTCTCAGTGGGCGCCACCTGACGGGAAAATAGAGAATCAGGGTTTTTGTTTATAATAACAGAGAGTTAATGTCTC
>NW_007512611.1:0-244 GCF_000475195.1 Diaphorina citri
CTCACAATATGAACATTTTTTCTCACATATTTTGGATAAAAAAAGGTTCATGAGAAGAAGAACGTGAGGAATTTGAGCGGCTTTCTAAAAAAATCGTCTTCAAGGCAGAGGGTTTTTAAAATTAGGAATATTTTTGTAGTCACAAAAAATGTTAAAAAAGTGACTGATATAAGTAATAGAAGAATTCATTTCATTGAAATTTGACTTAAAAACGCTCTGGAATACACATTATTTTCAAACAGAA
>NW_007512612.1:0-244 GCF_000475195.1 Diaphorina citri
CCTGATAAAGAGACCTTTAATTTGATATATAGGTCGACCAGGTTTGGCTAAGTCCTTCTATGGGGACAGACAGACAGACTGCGACACCGAAGCGAATACAATAGACCGTCGACTATACCTTTTTTTTATTACTATCGTAATAATAAAGGAAGGACGGGCTAAAAACCTTAGTTACCAATACAGAAACGTTAAACTCCTATCAAACGGACAAAGGGCAACCTAATTAGCCTGGTGACCCTGGTGT
>NW_007512613.1:0-244 GCF_000475195.1 Diaphorina citri
CGTACCTATTTAAGGGTATTTGAGTAAATTTTGAGTGTATGGCCGCCGTACACGCCCTACATGGACGCTACGCCACTGCTAGCTAGGTAGGTATTATGATTTTCTATATATTTTGTATACCCATGTACTTTCTGTGTATCTTATTATTTACAACTTTGTGTTTTTGGCTGGTAGGTATTATGATTTTCTATATATTTTGTATACCCATGTACTTTCTGTGTATCTTATTATTTACAACTTTATG
>NW_007512614.1:0-244 GCF_000475195.1 Diaphorina citri
CCTTCTTCTCCTCATCTTCGTCTTCTCAATTCCAATACAAGAAAATCTGTTATGTTTCCTCCTTCTCCTCCTCTTTCTCCTCTCCCTTCCTCTCCTCTCCTCCTCCTCCTCCTGTACCTTTTCCCAAACTTTTAGAGTTTGGAATCCCTTTTATCCAAAAAGCTTCTTCGAAGATGTCTGATCAACTCTTTCTTTTCTTCCTCTTCCTCTCTCTCTCTCTCTCTCTCTCTCTCTCTCTCTCTCT
>NW_007512615.1:0-244 GCF_000475195.1 Diaphorina citri
TCGAAAATTTGACCCGATTACATTACTTTCCTTCCTATAGGATAAAAGGAAAGTAAAAAGGGCACGGGAATAAGGGATACGGTAGGTATAGCTCGTGAAAGTAAAAAGATCCCCCAAAAAAAAGAACATCCCATAAACTAAATTTTACTACATCGTTTCGTCGGAGGTTTACTTGTTGAGGGCAACAAGTGGTTTAATTTTGAGATCATTTACTTTTACGACTTTTCGCCCTTCCCTGAGAGCT
>NW_007512616.1:0-244 GCF_000475195.1 Diaphorina citri
TTTCCTTTCCTCAATCGACTGCAACCAATAACGTCAGCGGGAGTAAATTACCATGTTTATTATCCCAAACAAACAAACTCACACACATACAAACATTATACAATCCTACACAGTTCTAGCTGTAAAAATGTACTTTTCGAACTTTCTCTCCATTGAAACTGTTCTAATATTCATATTTTATGTGGTGTGTGAACTTTTCTGGTTTTCGCCAATTTGTTTTTGCCAAACTAGTCTGAATTTTTCG
>NW_007512617.1:0-244 GCF_000475195.1 Diaphorina citri
GATTTATACAGTTTCAATACGGTCGTCATGGCATTAAATTAAGACATTGAGGAACCGTTTGACTCATTGAATAGTTATTTGACTCATTGGGTAGGTAGGGTAGGGATTTACACATTTACAGAGTATTAGGGATAGACAAACAAATCCGTATTAATGGTCATTAGGTCATGTTACCTATAGAGTTGGTAGGTCGTGATCGTGATGAGTGTCTGGTAGTTATTAGTTGCTACCTAGACGAGTGTGT
>NW_007512618.1:0-244 GCF_000475195.1 Diaphorina citri
CTTCCTTCTCTCTTCGATTTCGGGACGATAAGACCATAGCAGTTACAGTTCCCTCTGTCAAACCTCTTAAAAAAAATGTTTGCTAAATGATAAAATAATAGACTTCAATTCACTTCATGAATTTACTGGAAAATAACAATTTTTTCTCCCAAACATTCCGTTTGATTTGGTGTTTGGATAGAGTGGACCGCCTTCGAATCTCGGTATCGACAAAAAAATTTCAATAAAAAATAAAACAGTACTG
>NW_007512619.1:0-244 GCF_000475195.1 Diaphorina citri
ACCCCAAACTTCAAGCACAGATCCAAAAAAAACTTTGAACTCACTGGGACCTCAGGTGTGCAAGCCTAGTGTGATACCTACTTGGCCACAGTGATATGCTTTTTTAAAAACTTTCATTTTGTACCTAATATATTTCTACAGTTCTCTCTCTCCCCTACCCTCCTTTTTTTTTTTTTTCTTTGTTTCATTTGTTCTGTTGGGTAGGGAGAGAACCCCATCTCTAGAAGTTACCAATTTATTAGCT
>NW_007512620.1:0-244 GCF_000475195.1 Diaphorina citri
CCAGCCGTTCCAAGAACGAACATTATCCGGTGAGGATAAAATCCGCCCCGGGCAGGAATTGAACCCGCTCTGATTCTATTAAACTCAAAATTCATTCAATAATATTGATAGTCAATTTTGGACATCCAATAAACTCAACATTAAGGGGTGTCCACACATAGACGAGTGGCCATCGAGCGAAGAACCGTCCACACTGCCTCGACAACATAGATTCAATCGATCGACGACCGGTCGACTATGTTTA
>NW_007512621.1:0-244 GCF_000475195.1 Diaphorina citri
TAGTCCTTATTATTACTCTCCTTATCCTTTAGTCCTTATTATTACTCTCCTTATCCTTTAGTCCTTATTATTACTCTCGTTATCCTTTAGTCATTATTATTACTCTCGTTATCCTTTAGTCCTTATTATTACTCTCGTTATCCTTTAGTCCTTATTATTACTCTCGTTATCCTTTAGTCCTTATTATTACTCTCCTTATCCTTTAGTCATTATTTTCACTTTCCTTAATCCTTATCCTTTAGTC
>NW_007512622.1:0-244 GCF_000475195.1 Diaphorina citri
CAGAACTAAAAATCATTATCATCCAAGGTTATCAAAATAAAATCATTTCCAGTTCCCACAGAACATATAGTATATTTTTAGTGGATTCGTATCAAAGTATACTTAGTTATTACGTAGCCACCTCTGTTACTTAATATTAGTCTTAATACCTAGAACGTTGTCAGCGGAAAAGCATAATATACCTATGTCAAGTTTTTCCTGTGTACTATCATAATGTGACAGCAACACAACATTACATGAGTAT
>NW_007512623.1:0-244 GCF_000475195.1 Diaphorina citri
TTCTTGTCATTACAATACATTTTTCTCTACCAAGACCTTGGGTGATTTTACATAGGGTAGCAGCCACTTGGACATTTTCGGACGCTCAAGGAGGATAATTTGGATGACGATTCTTGATAAGGATTCTAAAAGCCAGGTAAGAATTGAATTTATTTTAACCTCACTCTCACCCTATTTTGTGAGCAAAAATTTTTGCTCTCAAAGTCTAAAGTTAGGCCAGTCACTCACTATCAGGTAGACCTGA
>NW_007512624.1:0-244 GCF_000475195.1 Diaphorina citri
GCTAGTTTTAATTACTCAGTACCTACATTTTGTACCACCATGATTAGTTTTATTGTTTTACAAGTGATTAGTAATACATTTTCATTGATTTGAGTCAGGTGTTCACAGTTCATTTGATTCAAAAGCGATCAAAAGATGAGACTACTGGTGAATTTAAGTAAGTACCTACCTAAACTAACCATAAATCGCGAAGTACCTACCTATAAAGTGTGCCACTGGGGGAGGCTTGTATTACAGAATGAAC
>NW_007512625.1:0-244 GCF_000475195.1 Diaphorina citri
CTCGGTCGCGATGATTGGAATGCTGCCTCTATGGCGCGACCAGGCAGCTCGGTCGTACGACCCTGTTGCTATGATCGGAACGCCACCTTAACACTGTCGGGCGCAATTCACCTTTAAGAATAATTAAAATAATAATAATAAAATATATCCTCAACATTTTTGCTACCTACACATGTGAACGAAAATCAACAGCTATTGACAAACCATTTTTTTTTTTTTTTTTTTTTTTTTTTTTTTTTTTGCG
>NW_007512626.1:0-244 GCF_000475195.1 Diaphorina citri
ACTCGAAGGGAGAAGAGGAGCTACGTAAACCCCATCAGATATTTACATATAGATATCAGTAACTTTAAGTAAAGAAGATCTGGACAAATTAGGATCAATTCTTGATGTAGATGAGTTCATTGAAAAAGCAGTACCGCTTTGTTTGGAGGAATGGAAGGACGAGTTCTCAGGGGCGGCTATTCAGGTGAAGGGAGTGAAGGGGCCCTTCACCTGATTCTAGGCGTAAAAACATCTATAATTAATT
>NW_007512627.1:0-244 GCF_000475195.1 Diaphorina citri
CGTGCAATGGTTTTTCATGAGGGCAACTATTGCCAATAAATATCGTGGTAAGGTAAACAATGTCGTGAAGGAATAGGAAATGGGTTTCGTGTTTTATGGTAGAAAAAAGGGATGGTGCAAACCTCAACCATCTCTAGTATTGAAAAATAACCAAATAAAAGCAGCAAGCACTTTGGCTTAATTTGGCAAATATCTTATTACTCGTATTATTGTAGGAACTCGAATATGTTGAGACAAACTTTTG
>NW_007512628.1:0-244 GCF_000475195.1 Diaphorina citri
TTTGTCAGCTGACAAAAACAAATTTGGTTAGTCAGCTGTTCGTGAACTGTCCTTCGACCTTGATATGTAAAAAGCCCCGTTCAACTAAAGTGAGATAATGGGGCTCAACCACTTTTTTTTTTCTTCGCTGATAAAGGAAGTTCGAAACACGCTGATTTCAATAATAATACTAGTAAATCTGTTCTAGAACAGGTAACATCGTAACTTCAACTGTTTTCTTGATTTAGGTTCCTCTTCTCCATCT
>NW_007512629.1:0-244 GCF_000475195.1 Diaphorina citri
GTTAAATACTTCCATAGGTACACAGGTATGCAGTAAAAACTAAAAAGAAATAAAAGGTAACCAACTAAAAAACAAAGTAAGCGTGATAAAAAATAAAAAGTTGTAGGTATACAATCAACGAAAGATGAAAAACAAACTAAAAATAGAAAGTAACAATTTAGCTAATAAAATAAATAATAGGTAACTGACTAAAAACAAAGTAAGCGTGAGAGAAAACATAATAATTGGGTACATAATCAAAGTA
>NW_007512630.1:0-244 GCF_000475195.1 Diaphorina citri
GGAGGGGGCATGAGAGCGCGAGAAAGGAGAACGGGAATGAAGGAGAATGAGAAGTAAGAGGGGGAGGAAAAGTGTTAGAGGCAATAGGAGGACAGGGAGAGAGGAGTGGAAAAGATGGGAGAGCAAGAATAATGGGAAGAAGAGAAGGGGAGGAGGAATAAAGAATGAAAAGGAGAAGAAGAGAGGAAAGAAGTCCACGAGTGGGAGAGTTCGCGGCAATGGAGAAAGGAGGGGAGGATGAACA
>NW_007512631.1:0-244 GCF_000475195.1 Diaphorina citri
TAGCTTGGGGAAAAGTTCAATAGGAATTCGGCAAACCGTGTCAAAGTTCTTAAACGTGTTTGGGATGGAATAGTCCTAATACATACAGAAAAGACCCCCGTTTCAATGTAATGTAAACGTGATTCCTTAGTTAGGCGTCAAACAGACTTTTTTCAAGAGGTTTAATATAGTTTGACTGTAACGGCTGATTCGTATAAGCTCAAGACAACCTTTAGGCCTTTTTGTGTACGAACGACTGGGGTCT
>NW_007512632.1:0-244 GCF_000475195.1 Diaphorina citri
GAACGAACATTATCCGTTCAGGGTAAAATCCGCCCCCGGGCGGGAATCGAACCCGCGGCCTAGCGCTTACAAGGCATATGCGCTGCCAACCAAACTAACTAGGCTGGCACTCTAAAGTGAACAACTTTTCCTTTTCAAATGACTTCCATATCTTTGAAATGATAGAAGAACCTTACCTCCATACACAATACCAAACTGTCCTGATCCCAGCACCTCATCTGGAGATATTTGATACAACTGACTC
>NW_007512633.1:0-244 GCF_000475195.1 Diaphorina citri
ATATCTGTTTGAAAAAGACCGCCCGAAGACTTCCCGCAAAGTGCCCTCCCTTGAGGCAAAATCCATGATTTTCATGGTGAGTATCAGTTCCTTATCTGGGATGCCAACGGAAGAATAAAATAATCAGGCTGGAATAGAATGGATCATAAATGCTGTCAGAGCTACATATGTGGAGTTGTGGACATTATTTGCCCTCTGAAGGTCTGAAGACTCCTCCAGACTTCTTCAATTTCCATTTTCCGAA
>NW_007512634.1:0-244 GCF_000475195.1 Diaphorina citri
CTTAGCTGTAGGCGCATAGAAGTTTCTAGAGCCTCTCTCTCTGATTAGTGAGTGGTAAGTGAAGTTCACTGAACTTTAGATCAAAGTTAAGTTCGAACCGCAAAGCCATAGATTTCGCAATTTGCCCTCGACCAGCGGGATTGCAAATTTCAAAACCAATCCATCCATATTTTACTGGTAATGACACTAATCAATCAATAATCAATGATCAATAATAATAATAATAATAATCAGGTATCAGTAA
>NW_007512635.1:0-244 GCF_000475195.1 Diaphorina citri
TTATAAATTATTTTTTACATACAATTTTTAAACACAAGTCAAACTTAAGAGCTAGCTTAAGAACTAGAGAGGAAGAAAGAAAAAAAATTGCATAAAGAAGAAAGAGTGAGAGATCTGAATTCAAGTTTCAATATATTAAAACCCGAACTCCGACACTTCGTAAAAAGCTTCCCTTTTCAAATGGTCTGACAATCGGGTTTTGAATTGGCCTATAGGTAGGTCCCTAATATCCTGTGGTATTTTA
>NW_007512636.1:0-244 GCF_000475195.1 Diaphorina citri
TATTATTAATAACCATTTTATTTTATTTCTAGATCGTAAAATTTACTTACAAGGACAGATGAACTTGAAAGTTGGAATCATTGATCATTGAAAATCGGAAAACGGAAGCATTATTCCTGAGGAAACTTTGAGTGATATGAAGTTATTTTCGGCTATATAATCTGTTTAAAATTTCAGTTTGACCCTTGGATTGAGCAATCTGATTGGTGGATTTCAAACTCTTAAGCCAATCAGAAAGGTAGCT
>NW_007512637.1:0-244 GCF_000475195.1 Diaphorina citri
ATTGAATTTTATAGACACCTTTTCATAACTTGATACGAGGCACCTACCTATTGAGGTAATACCTGTCCACAGGTACAAAGTACATATTATCAAACAAGTACATTATTGCATACTTTGGCAATTTTAGATAATGAAGTTAAACCTCTTTTTACTTTCTTTTGTATGTAGGTATCATCAACAAAAATAATTATAAATAAAACAAAATTCTTACATGTCTCAAGTTTCAAATTACGTTATGGTCAAG
>NW_007512638.1:0-244 GCF_000475195.1 Diaphorina citri
CTCTTCCTAATGTAATCTTATGCATACAGGGTGGGCCTTGGAAATGTCGATTATATACAGGGTGAAAATCTAGTCAACAAAAAATATCTCAGATTATGTATTGTACTTTTGAAGATGATGTTGAGAGGCACTCATCATATGAAGGTTAGTACAGACAAACAAACAAACAAAAAGAGAGAGAGAGAGAGAGAGAGAGAGAGAGAGAGAGAGAGAGAGAGAGAGAGAGAGAGAGAGAGAGAGAGAG
>NW_007512639.1:0-244 GCF_000475195.1 Diaphorina citri
TGGTTTCCAATTTTCTTCTGTGGTATTACCATACGTTCCAATGCCATAACGAATTACTGTTTCACAAATTGTTTTGTACAACATAGACTTTATGTATAATGGAACAATCTTCTTCATACAATACATTTTATAAGATATAATATTCAATTTGTTCTTTAAGTATTTTGTTTGATTTGACCATTTCATATCATGATCAAAATGAATTCCCAGATATTTCATAGTTTTATCGTTTTGTATTTTCATA
>NW_007512640.1:0-244 GCF_000475195.1 Diaphorina citri
AATATGGCGGTGTCTCTAGAAAACACGCGTGTCTTGTGTAAAAATGCTATCCATTTTCTAAAGACAGGAGAGAGAGAGTGAGAGAGAAATAGAGGGAGGGAGAGGGAGATGCAAAAAGGAAAATAAAAGAGTAGTGGTAAAAAAAAAAATGGCTAGCCTGATGGAGATGCCAAAACCCCCATAATTTCCCCCCCAAAGAATCCCCCCTCGTAAATATGTTGTACCTACACGGGCCTCCATATGT
>NW_007512641.1:0-244 GCF_000475195.1 Diaphorina citri
TTCCTTTTGATTTGAATAGGCCCACTAAGAACGGATTTTCCGAAACTCGCAGTGGTTTCCAAACTATGACCAAAAAAAATCGACCCATGGCCAAAACGGGTGGGTCAATTTACATGAAGTTTGTAAGTAAGATAGTTGTCTTGCCTTGTAGTAAGTAAAGGTATCCTAGGGACGAAAACGAATAAAAGTATAATATGGTGCCAAAATAGTATGGTCAGGTAAAACGGTACAGTACGGTACGTTA
>NW_007512642.1:0-244 GCF_000475195.1 Diaphorina citri
TTAAAGGCCAATGATCCCCCCTAGGAGAAAGCTAGCCGTTCCGAGAACGAACAAAAGACAAATGAAATGGAAGCCACTAATAAACTACATACGAGGATAAACTCAAAAGCCACTTATAAACTCGTACATATGTAGCGTATGTAGGTACAATTAAAGGAAAAAGGCCAATCACGCCATATTTGTGTCCAATTTCAGGTCATAACATATGCTGCCCATTAACTAGGTCAGGTGGTTTGGGTCCGAC
>NW_007512643.1:0-244 GCF_000475195.1 Diaphorina citri
CCAGACACCACTTTACTTATTTGTAAACGATGCAATTAGGTACAGCCAACCTTGAGATGAGTTTCCAACACCGTGTTTTCGTTATTCAACCAAGGTAAGTAATTCCTCTATTGAAATGTATGCAATTGATCAGTGTTTTTTTAAGCTGTGAGGTAAGTAATGCCTCTCACAACAAGGAAACCAAGTAAGTAAGTAGGTAGGTTAATACTTATTAAAGCTAATTTGCCAGCCTAGATAGCTCGGA
>NW_007512644.1:0-244 GCF_000475195.1 Diaphorina citri
ATTTTAAAAATAAAAAGTCCGAAATTTCGGCATTAAAAATTCTTGGTTTTTTTAAAAACACATTTTGAGACTTCCAACACATTTTTGGCGCAGTCGAATTTACGAACAAAGCTACAAAAGCTCCTTAAAAACCTTTAAAAACACTGCTATAAATTTAATTCTTTTATAAAAAAAAAAAAGTGTCTGAGTTATTGAGCGAAAATCATTTAACTTTAGATTACTAAGTATTAAAAATATTTTTTCT
>NW_007512645.1:0-244 GCF_000475195.1 Diaphorina citri
AGGTAGGAGTAGGAATCTATTGAATGTCAGTAGTTTGGAGAGGCGATATGGAATATTATTGGCCAACTCATCCCGAACAGACGGAATCTTGATGAGATCATTTCCGAGCATTCTCCCTTTAGTTGTTTCCCCCAACTCCCACATAGAGACAAAAGCGTCTGGGCGTCTTCATCTTAACGGCCTTTCTCAGCATGAAGCCTTTGCCATTCGAGAACACATGAGTGAGAAGGACATAGCAGGGAGA
>NW_007512646.1:0-244 GCF_000475195.1 Diaphorina citri
AACGGAGTCTCAGAACGATTGGCTTTCTCCTATCTTGGTTCTCCTCTCGCTTTCGGGACGATAAGACCTCCGTTGGTACAGTTTCCTCCATCAAACCGTGAAGAAAAAAATTCATGTGTGGGTCATAAGCTGCTCGCTTAGCAAAAGGACCTATTAAGACCTTAACTGCCAGCCTAGTTAGCTTAGTTGGTAGTGCGTCTGCCTTGTAAGTGCTAGGCCGCGGGTTCGATTCCCGCCCGGGGCG
>NW_007512647.1:0-244 GCF_000475195.1 Diaphorina citri
CAAGGACGTGCGGACATGGAGTACAAGGAAACATGGAGAGGTGAACCACTGGCTGACACAAATGTTGAGCGGACACGGCATTTTCCAGCAGTACAAGTACCGATTCAAACTTTGTAGTAGTAGTCAATGCTACTATTGTGATGGGACGGATGATGTAGAACATACTTTCTTCATTTGCAACAGATGGGACAGACAAAGGTTGGAACTCAATGGAAAGCTAAACACGACGGTCAATGTTGAAAAC
>NW_007512648.1:0-244 GCF_000475195.1 Diaphorina citri
TTGTATTAATGTACTCTTTTTTGTAAATGATTGTATTACTTTCAAAAGGCATCTTGCCGTAAATACATATACCATATATACCATATATACATACACACAGACACACACACGTACCAATGGCTGAAACTTTGGATTTAGGCTCGAGGGACCTCAAAACGTGTTTTGGAAATAAAATCTGACCATCGAAAATTTGACCCGATTACATTACTTTCCTTCCTATAGGATAAGGAAAGTAAAAATACAG
>NW_007512649.1:0-244 GCF_000475195.1 Diaphorina citri
TCTCTCTCTCCCACTCACTCTCACTTTTTTGTCTTCCTCTCTCACTAGCTCTCGCCCATTCCCTATCTCTCTTCATAGCTCTCTCCCTCTCTAACCCTCTTTGTCTCTCGATATTGCTCTCACTCCCACCCTCTCTCTCGGTTTCAGCCTATTTTTCTCTAGATACCTCTCTCCCACTCTCACTTTTTTATCTTCCTCTGTCTCCCTCTTGCCCTCTCTCTCTCTCTCTCTCTCTCTCTCTCTC
>NW_007512650.1:0-244 GCF_000475195.1 Diaphorina citri
CAATAAATAAACTTAAAATAAATTTTCTACCACGTACTTTGTGTCAAACACGTATTTGTAGAAGCAATCCACATCGCGTAGGAAGTAGTTGTACAGTTTCTCGAATCCGAATTTGCTCTTCTCTATGTCGTAACGCATTTTGGTTTTGATCAACTCCAGAGGCTCTTTGGCCATTCTTATGGTGGCCTCGGTAATCCTTGGATCCAACTCGAAATCTTCATCAGAAGGTCGGATTGATTCAGGA
>NW_007512651.1:0-244 GCF_000475195.1 Diaphorina citri
AAGTGTTGAGTGTTGTCATGTTTATTTTCTTTAATCTCCTTCCTCAAGCTATTATTAATAAGACGTTGCTGATGTTCGCAACTTTGCACTTATTTCTGTCAGATTTCTCGGGGATTTCTTTTCAATTGCATTTCTTTTGTTTCCCGCTCTTAATCCTAACTCCGCAGTATTTCAGTCTTGTTTTGTATCTCATCATTTAGTTCTTGGAGAATGTTGCATTGTGATGCTTGTCTAGTTTTCTTTT
>NW_007512652.1:0-244 GCF_000475195.1 Diaphorina citri
CCGTGGGTTGTGGCTCAGCCATTGAGATGGGTGGAGGATTTATGGAAACTCGGGGAGCATATGCCATTGTCTTCCAATTTTCATCCTTCGAAGGCTCTTGCGAAAGCCCTTCAGGGGTGGATCGTATGAAATAACGATGTTGATAAGCAGAATCGTCTGATTTTTCCGATGTTGCTGATGAAAACAGAATCGGAGTGGAAGGCCCCAAGTCTTCAGTAGGATGTACTACGAATAGCTTGGAGTG
>NW_007512653.1:0-244 GCF_000475195.1 Diaphorina citri
GCTTTGCCTCGGCATCAGAAGGATACGAAATCAATAGTGTCATAAATTTCATGCAGCTTGTATCACCTCCCCTCCTTTTTCTCTCTCTCTCTCTCTCTCTCTCTTTTCTTCCCTGTCTATCTCTCCCTTCTCTCCTCTTCCCCTACTATCTCTCCCTCTCTCTGTCTCTCTCTCTCCCTCCCCCTCTCTTTTTCTCTCTCCACCCCTCTCGTTTTTCTTTCCCCTCCCTTTCTCTTTATATTTC
>NW_007512654.1:0-1552 GCF_000475195.1 Diaphorina citri
AGAAGACCACAAATCAAAAATGACTCTGACAAGAAACACAATCATCAAAATCATCGAATTGGTAAGTTCTAGTTGTAAGGGTTACACCCTTAATTCTATTATTTCTTCTTTCTTTTCAAAACTTTCCAAAGTATTACCTACACAGTTCAGTTTTTGTTCATTTAATTATTTTTCAAACTTGAAAACATATTCCACAGATCAGTGTCAGCAATAAAATAACAAGTACGAAGTGAAATTTCGTAAAAGTTCTACCAAAGTTCATCATGGAATTCTCCAAGTTTGCCTAATATGAGACTGTTTTCCTTGCTTGTAGTTCGTTCTTGTAGATTCCATCTCAATGTCTCATTTATTCCTATCTTTGGGGATCTGAATCGTACGTGGTATGATGTCATCTTTGCTGATGGCAGTCAAGTTGATATAGGTGTGGCCAAATTATATGCTTGGCTTCAACCTTACATGTTTCTCTAATGTTCTTTGGAGTGTGGCGTATGAATTTCTTAATTTCTCTAAGGTTGAATTGTGTGGAGTTTTGCCTGAACGGAGGTAGAGGTAGAGAAATGTACAACAGACGAGTACTCATTGGTACTTCATAACAGAATAAATGAACAACTTATGAACAAATATAAGAGGAAAATATGAATCTACTTTATTGAAGACGTGTTCAGAGAGGTTTCAAAGACAATGGAAGGGAAAGAGGAAAATCATCTCGCAAGAAAGAAATAAAGATAAGAAATACAATAAAATATTAGGAACCTGTCAAGTTGCTTCCGATTTTCTCGTTTTCCCGTGACAAATAAAACCGTTTTGTTCATAGCTTCATAGGTTCCTTTCGAATACTTTATCAATAAATCATTGATGCCTCGGTGGTGTATTGGTGAAGGCATTAAACAGGAGGGACCGGTTAGCCAAAAAAGTTTTAGTCAAATTAAATGTAAATGCAATTTCTTTGTGTTATTATGTCACAACTTTGGTGCTCACTGCAGCATTGTAGGATTTTTCCCAATAAGTATCTCAATAATCCTAACAACCAATGTTTACCTACCATGCTGGCACCGGTCGCTATGCGCATTTACATGTCATAGCTACTCATTTTCCTCACGAGGCTGAGTGGGCCCCGCAACAGCCAGTCACGGGATCAATCATTTGCATGATACAAATTTCTTGACCCCGCCGGGAATCGAACCCGGATCTCCCGCGTGCAAGGCGAGTGCAGTGACCACTACACCATGGGAGCTGACTAAAGAAGTATTATTATTATGATTATTATTATTATTATTATTATTATTATTATTATTATTATTATTATTATTATTATTATTATTATTATTATTATTATTATTATTATTATTATTATTATTATTATTATTATTATTATTATTATTATTATTATTATTATTATTATTATTATTATTATTATTATTATTATTATTATTATTATTATTATTATTATTATTATTATTATTATTATTATTATTATTATTATTATTATTATTATTATTATTATTATTATTATTATTATTTATTTATTTATATTATTATTATAAAGTCAGCT
>NW_007512654.1:8051-10125 GCF_000475195.1 Diaphorina citri
GAGGAGACACCCCAAGGAAGGCCAAAGAATAACAAGCAAAATACAAAAAAGGCTAGGGAAGAAAACAAGCAAGAAGAATACTTCATAGGAAGACCGCAAAAAAGGAAGGGAAGTCAAGAATTCGACCAACGAATGCCAAAGAGAATAACGGTCAACTTGTAGCATAATTTCCACTCGATTATGAAACCATTCACGTTTTAATGAACTGAGTGCCTTCATCCTAGAGTTTCTACGGGTTTGTGTTGTTGTACGATGTTGCAATAAGTGTCTGCTCGCGGTAATACGGTGTCGCGTAGTAGATGTTGCATAGCAACTACGTTGCATCACGGTCCGCACGATGAATGAATCATTCATTTTTAATGGAACATTGAGTTTCGTCATCTAGAGATTCTAGTGAGTGTGCTTGGTTGTACGATGGTTGCACAGTATTGTTGCACGGTAGTACGGTGGTCGCGTAGTAGATGTTGCACAGGTAGTACGCGACTGCATGCATCACGGTAAGCAGAAGAATTCACTGTGTCATTTTTGATGTCCCGCCCGGCCAAACACTGGATTTCGTAAATGGGGGAGGACATGAACAATGGAAACATTATGAATAAGGATAGAGCGGCTAATCCCCAGTCCTTCTCTAGAACAGGCAATTCCCCTTTTGGATGGTTCTTTTCTGCTTAAGGCTGTCCAAGTGTTCAACTTAATAAACTCAACCAGCATTACCCTGTATTCATTTACAATGCTTACATATTGCACTCTAGGATCTATTATCGTCTTTCTGACAGCCTCGATCTTTTGAACCTCTCTGATTGGAGATGATTTGTGATAGTATTTCAGAGACGTAATTATTGATTTTATCGTATGACTCTGATTTCATACACAGAAGTGTTTTGAATAAGTGATAATACCAAGACGGAAATAAATTCCTTTTGTCTCTTAATCCGTACGAAAAATGACTCACTTTTTTTTCACTTTCTTTGCGCATATTATCAGAATATAAGGTATATCACTTATCAGCAGCCTAAAATTATATCATTCTCAATTTCTCACTTTACTTACGCTATCAGTTCGAGAGATTTCCACAGTTATTGAGAACATTGTTTGAGGGTTACGAAATTTGCACACTTGCACTCATTGACTCATTTCCTAAACGAAGTGCAGTAAAAGTGCCACTGACATAGTTTGCAGCGAAATTATTACCTATTGCATGACTGTGACTTAGCCTAAAATTATGCAACATAAAAGCTGAAACGGATTTACGACTTGCCTTTGAGTTGTAAAAATGTACAGGCAATTCACTGAAAGCCTAACCTGCCTATTGTGGGTCGTAGTCGTAAAAAAGAAAAGAAGAGAATTGTTATGGCCTTATCTTGTAGGTACAAAATTACACTCCGTTTCCGGGACTAACCATGGGTCCATAAAAAAATAATAATAGAAAAAAAAAATAATAATAATAATAATAATAATAAAAACTAATCAGCTCCCATGGTGTAGTGGTCACTGTGCTCGCCTTACACGCGAGAGACCTGGGTTCGATTCCAGGCGGGATCAACAATTTTGTATAATACAAATGATTGATTCCGTGACTGGCTGTTGCGGGGCCCACTCAGCCTCGTGAGGAAAATGAGTAGCCATGTATAATACAAATGCGCATAGCGACCGGTGCCAGCATGGTAGGTAAACATTCAAACATTGGGTGCTAGGATTTTTGAGATGTTTGGAAAATCCTACAATGTCGAAGTGTATTATTATATCACAACCAAAGTTGTGATGTAATAATACAAAGAAACGGCATTTATTAATTTATTTACTGTTCTATTCTATTCTAATCTCGTGTTTCTTTCTCCTTCAGGTTCTGACCATTATCTGTTTCTTCCTCCACTACCAGACCTTCGAGGCCAATGACTACCATGGTCTGTTCATCACTACCGGAACCTACTTTGCCTACATCATCATCTTGGTCGGCGTGTTCATCGGTGCTTTCTCCGGCAACCCAGTCAACAAGTCCATCGTAAGTACGCCCGAAAATTGGTTGAAGGAGATGTGTCTAGGACAGTTCCTAATGAAAC
Source organism: Diaphorina citri (assembly GCF_000475195.1). Classification (NCBI taxonomy): domain Eukaryota; kingdom Metazoa; phylum Arthropoda; class Insecta; order Hemiptera; family Psyllidae; genus Diaphorina; species Diaphorina citri. The sequence continues at coordinate 10,112 of NW_007512654.1, forward strand.
AGCCCTAGCTGTAG
>NW_007512655.1:0-244 GCF_000475195.1 Diaphorina citri
CGCCGTGGACTTTGGAGCTGGAGGTTGATGGTTTGGGTCCAAGTCAAGTCACAAAATTTATCGAGGTGTATTAAATTACCTATTGGGGAACAACATTTGTGACCAGGATGTAGTTATGGATTATTTTCCGTATTTTCTTGCCTTAAGTTTCCCTTTGTGAATTTCAATTCTTTTTGTGCAATTGCTAAGGGAATTATTTCTAGTGTAAAAGCTACAAGTGAATTCCTATTAGTGTAAATGGTAA
>NW_007512656.1:0-244 GCF_000475195.1 Diaphorina citri
TGAATACATGTTAGGGGCTGTTGAAATTGAATGCATGTTAGGGGCTGTTGAAATTGAATACATGTTAGGGGCTGTTGACATTGAATACATGTTAGGGGTTAGGGGCTGTTGAAATTGAATACATGTTAGGGCCTGTTGACATTGAATACATGTTAGGGGCTGTTGACATTGAATACATGTTAGGGGCTGTTGACATTGAATACATGTTAGGGGCTGTTGAACTTGAGACAAAGGGAGGGAGCAG
>NW_007512657.1:0-244 GCF_000475195.1 Diaphorina citri
CGATTACATTTGGATACCCAATTCTCTACTAACATATAAAATGGATACAACTATATTACAATGGAATCTGGATAGCTACTTCCAAAAACGCCTGGAACTAAAATTGCTTGTACGTAACTATAACCCTGAGGTTATCTGTCTGCAGGAAACCCAGCTGAGCCCTAGGTACCAATTTAGTTAAATTTAAACACTTTGAAATCCTAAGAAAAGATTATTGTGAAGGCAACAGAGCTTGTGGTGGTGT
>NW_007512658.1:0-244 GCF_000475195.1 Diaphorina citri
TTATCCGTTTAGGATAAACGGTTTTTGTTTTGAAACCTTAACCTGGAATTGAAACCGAGACCTAGCGTTTGCAAGACCGGCGGGCTACCCTCCAAGTTACGTACTAGGCTGACTTTCAAGTACTTTATTTTCCAAAAGATTACAGTAATTTAAAAAAAAAGCAACCCTAAAGTTCAACGGAAACGGAAGGCACTGAATAGCAGCACTACTGCACTAACCAGAAGGTCCAAGGTGGTTGTCCTAT
>NW_007512659.1:0-244 GCF_000475195.1 Diaphorina citri
GCTAAAGTTATTTTTTGGTATTCCGTAAAACATAAAAATAATACTGTGCTTTCAAAGTAATTTACAATATTGCACTATTAGGGTAGGTTAGCAGTAAGCCTGTCACCACCCTTCCTTTGGTCACAACTTGAGATTATGTGTGCTGTATGAATCCCCGCAGGGAGTGTAAAGGCCCCAAGGGGCAGCTTGTCTGAATCACACCACCTCCTGTGGAAAATACACATAGGCAATGTCGTCTAGACAA
>NW_007512660.1:0-244 GCF_000475195.1 Diaphorina citri
CGCCCTCCTGTTTACCAGGCGAGCGCCTTGACCACTACACCACCGAGATAGACTTGAAGGACATGATTAGATTGCCACACCGTACACCAGTCTTATGACTTGTGTATTCGGGGGGAGTTGGGGATTAGAACCACCAACCTCTACACTTAAAGTCCACTGCTACTGAGGATGGTCTTACCAGGAAGATAGACTTGAAGGACATGCTAAGGTTACCACACCTTACACCTGTCTTATAACTTGTATA
>NW_007512661.1:0-244 GCF_000475195.1 Diaphorina citri
TATTTTATTAGTTTCGTCATAGGACCACGAAACGGAAGGTAAATTGTAATCACCTAGCAACAAAAATCGCGAGGAGCTACTCTCGTTATGGATAACGGACTCAATAAAGCACGTAAGATTCAAGTATTGCTCAGCACTACTTTGAGGCACGATGTAAGAGACATTTATTAAGATAGGTTTAGAACATAACCAGAACTTCACAAAGAGTGATTCATACTCGGTTGTATTTTCGGATTGAACTATA
>NW_007512662.1:0-244 GCF_000475195.1 Diaphorina citri
ATTTTTTTTTTCTAAAGTTCTTCTTCAATGATTATTCTTTTTAATTTTGTTTTGACAGATTTCGGATGTTCTTCTTGGTTTATTTCTGCTTGGTATCGGTTTAATAATTTAGGTACTGTGTAGGACAATAATCGTTCACCATATTTCGTATAAACTGAACTGCTTTCGAATTCCTGCTGTCGCCTTAGTTGGTATGGTACCTCTCTTTTATTACTGTACACAGGATTCTGATAGTGTTGAACGA
>NW_007512663.1:0-244 GCF_000475195.1 Diaphorina citri
CTGAAGTGTGAGTGGTGGGTCCTACAAGGAGATTCCGCCACTGGTCAAGTACCGATGATTTATTTGGAGAACCAAATTCGAAACTGATTTGCATACCGAATACGTGTCAAATGGCTGAAGAACATTTCGAGTGACAAGCAGAAAACATGACTTGGATTAAAGAGATAAGAACAAACCAAATGGAGATAACTGAAAGAATAGAAGAAAAGAGAACAGAAAAGAGAAAGAGAAGAAAAGAAATAGA
>NW_007512664.1:0-244 GCF_000475195.1 Diaphorina citri
ATAAAATATAGTTGTGCTCTATGTCCGGTGTGATCCATAAATGGATCACATCAGAAATTACCCAAATTAGGCCTCCGTGCCTAGCGCTAATTCGCGTTTTTATGCTTCCTACACAATGTGTTAATACTCTCTGCTCAACTCTGTCTTTACACTTAGAAAACAAACGGCACTTACTTTCCATAGCCTTCCCATTTGATATAGTATTCTACTTTGCCCTTCACAACTCGCCTGTCGAGGATTTTCT
>NW_007512665.1:0-244 GCF_000475195.1 Diaphorina citri
TTTTTGTAAATTGTAGGTTGCTGGTCCGAGTCCAAATCAAGACACAAAATTTATCGGGCTGCATTTCTATATTATTTGGGGAATGATGGAGTATTCACAGTTATTGAAATTTTGGTTCAATACGTAAATGTCCACCGAGTGACTCGGTCATTTTTCTTACTATACCTAATTCACATTAGGCAACCTTAGTGGTTAGCGTGGTGGACTCTGGATCTGAAGGCTGGTGGTTCGAGTCCAAATCAAG
>NW_007512666.1:0-244 GCF_000475195.1 Diaphorina citri
ATAAATCGCATCAAGTTGAAACTCATGGAACTATCCGATATCAACGACTGGCGAAACAAACTAGTAGAATCCTACTGGAGACATGAAGACGCTGTACACTTTATACTCTGCCAAGAAATGAACAGCTCAAACAAAGAAGACATTCTGGCAGCGTACGACCAATATAACGAACAACGATGTAAAGTAATAGAAGAAGAATGGAGAGCACAAAGCGAAGACGATGACTCTGATGATGAGTATGAAA
>NW_007512667.1:0-244 GCF_000475195.1 Diaphorina citri
AGGACCTCATAATATGTATGAAATATTGTACAGGTACCATGGTGGTTCCATAGACGAATACATGTAAACAATGGGGAATAGATCAGTTTCGATCTTTGGTACTAAATTGTGTTGTGAAGAAGAAAGAACAATTTAGAACAAAATGTCAAACCTAAAGTAGATCATCTAAATTCCAAGTAAATATTAGAAAACACAATGAGGGCTATGGGAGATGAAATAAAAGTGAAAGACCCTCAAGGATGAA
>NW_007512668.1:0-244 GCF_000475195.1 Diaphorina citri
ATGAATAGCGATAGAGGGCAATCAATAATAGATATAACTAAGTATAGCTATAAGTTGTCAGTCTATCAATAAATAATAATAGGTAGGTACATAGCTCAGTTGTACTGTCAATAAAATAATAATATCTAATAAAGATAGTTGTTATTGATGATCAATCAAATGTTCATTGGAAACCCCTGGAGGGTTTTGATTCTGATAAATTGACAACAAATTTAAGCGATCTTATCATAGGTAGGTACATAAA
>NW_007512669.1:0-244 GCF_000475195.1 Diaphorina citri
AACTTAGAAATTGAAAAATACAGAAAAAAATAGAAGAGAAAAAAGTGATGTTTGTCATTCAAAAATACACAGATGGACTAGTATTCAAAGGGAATACATCCAAGAATTGTAATCAAGAAAATAGACACATCACAAGATATCCTATTATACTTCCCATGGATTTCACCACCACCACCACTTACATTTAATCCAAGACTATCATACTGAACATTATGAATGTATTTGTAAAATTGTGTACCTAATC
>NW_007512670.1:0-244 GCF_000475195.1 Diaphorina citri
GGTAAATAAAAATTGGGTATTTACCCGGGTATTTATCCACCCCCCGGATGGGTAAATACCCGGGTATTTAAAAAAAAAGAAGAAAAATAAGCAAAAAACATTGTCACTTGATTTTTTTTAAATTTCCCGGGCAAAATTCGACTGAGGAAACTTAGGAGCCCAAAAGTGAAAATACCCGGGTATTTATAAAAATTGGGTATTTACCCGGGTAAATACCCAGGGTATTTACCCCAAAAATAAGTAC
>NW_007512671.1:0-244 GCF_000475195.1 Diaphorina citri
AATATTTTCATGAATGGAGGGAGGGGTAGTTACCGGGGTACTATACTAGCCGTTGGGCACCCAGACAGGATTTAATTTTAATATTTAATCAGTCTCAATCTTTTTTTTCGCTCGTAGCATGTTATTTGTGTGTTTTTATGTTTTATTAGTTACCTACTTTGTTTTGAAATACCTGCATGTTTTATAATACTAGGGTTGCCAACCGTACGTTATTTCCGGAACAATCCGTATTTTGCATGCCTTT
>NW_007512672.1:0-244 GCF_000475195.1 Diaphorina citri
GATTGTGTGACTGGAACGGTAAACGGAAACATAAATAAGGTTGTTTTTATACTTTTTATTGAGGAGAAAGCATTGCGATATGAGTCATTCCGTGTTCACTCCCACTCGACTTCTTGGCAAGGAGTTTTTCGAAGCATTTAAACATTAGCCACCTATCAGTGTACAATGTACAGGGTGGTATCAGGTTAATCAGGAGGCTTCAATGAAAACTATCAATCCTATGCTTATGTGTGCAGAAGCAGAC
>NW_007512673.1:0-244 GCF_000475195.1 Diaphorina citri
GCATACATAATATGGTCGATATAGCAGTAGGAGACGAGTTTATTATTAGATAAATAATTCGAACTGGAGGAGGAGAAGGTGGAGGAGGAGGAGGAGAATATGGAGGAGGAGTAGGAGGAGGAGAAGAAGAGGAGGAGGAAAAGGAAGAGAAGAAGAGGCGGGGTTGTTTACACATTCCATTAAACTTTTAGATAAATTGAAATTACGTAATTATAAACCCCCCCATTTTTTTTTTTTTAATAAA
>NW_007512674.1:0-244 GCF_000475195.1 Diaphorina citri
GCCTGGTTACTTACGTGCCTCAGAAAATTCTGCTTTTCGACACTAGGCACTCTCTTTTTTTCGTAACTTACCTGGTCAGTCACTCATTTACTAAAGAAAGGAGGAAGAGGAAGAGAGACGAAGAGGGGATATTCATTAGAGAGGAAAGAGAGTGAGAGAGGAGAGAGTGAGAATTATAAGGTGTGAGTGAGAGAGAGAGAGAGAGAGAGAGAGAGAGAGAGAGAGAGAGAGAGAGAGAGAGAGA
>NW_007512675.1:0-244 GCF_000475195.1 Diaphorina citri
TTTTTTCATTCATCAAAACTTCAATATTTTATTATTAAAAGTAAAATGAAAATTAGGGGACTTTTTTTCCGGGGAAAAAATAGCATTATGATTGTCAAATTTTTCATTTTTGAACCTTAAAATTCAAATACGTAGAAAATGAAACTGAAAAGTTAACTTTATGAGTATCAGTCCTTTGAAAGGGTTGGGGGAAAATTTTATTTAGGTGACATGGCGATCGACATCGCCTGACCGTAGCATGGAT
>NW_007512676.1:0-244 GCF_000475195.1 Diaphorina citri
CTAAAAACTGACCATCGAAAATTTGACCCGATTACATTACTTTCCTTCCTATAGGATAAGGAAAGTAAAAAAAGAAAAGAAAATGCATAATGGCCTAATGGGTAAATAAAACTTATGCTAGTGGACACGGTCACCCCAAAAACATCAATCCAAAAGCCCAAAATTAGTTTGAAAAGAAAAAGAAGAGAATACCTCCTGTAAGTTTTAACACTATACAATGCATCAATTACGAGTAAGTTTGCCA
>NW_007512677.1:0-244 GCF_000475195.1 Diaphorina citri
TTTTAAGGTTCATTTCTCCCTTGAAATACTTTCCCCACAATCTTACTTTTCAGATCCGACACTGAAGCTAAAACTTAATCCAGGAACAAACGTAAATTACGTAAGCATCAATGTGCATTTTCAGTGGAGAAGGGTTGCGGACGAGAAGGGGAGGTAGGAAAGAGTTAGTGGGGAGTATTGTCAGTGGAAAACAGTTATACAGTGTGTTTCAACTGTAGAACTGGGAGGTAGGAAAGAGTTAGTG
>NW_007512678.1:0-244 GCF_000475195.1 Diaphorina citri
CGGATTAATAACGGATTTGTGAACGGATTAGGAAGAAAGTCCTTCGCACGAAAAAAAGAAAGGAAAAGAACTGAGCTTATTAAAATGATGAAAAAGAAATTAATGAAAGAAAGATTTAGGTAAGAAAGTTGATGATGTTAACTAAAGTTAGCATTTCCCGAGAGACGATTATAAACTTTGAGAGAGAGAGACAGAGAGAGGGGGGAAGGAGAGAGAGCGAGGGAGGAAAGAAGGGCCAAGGAAA
>NW_007512679.1:0-244 GCF_000475195.1 Diaphorina citri
AGACTCATAAGATCAGCTTTAATTTAGAAGAGCCCTGCCAATTAAAACAAAGTCATAAAAAAAGCTCATCTCTAGAGGGAATTAAGGTAAAAACTCGCAGCGCAGATTTGAAATTTTCCCAATGTTTTGGGGATCGAATTTGATTTCGATCAAACCAAACTTTTGTGTGGAAAATGTGCCTTTGAGGACACGGAAAGCTAAGCTTTCTATTACTAAAATATATCTAAGCTATACTAGTAATGAG
>NW_007512680.1:0-244 GCF_000475195.1 Diaphorina citri
GGTTATAATTCAATGTAGGAACACAAAATAATAGAAATTACAAACAAAGGGGAAATTATTGCCTGGGGCAATCTCTACCGTTCAACCCTGATCGTTCCGTTGAAATACAGTTGAACCTGTCTAAATGGGAAATCGGCATGAACGGGAAAAAATTGTGGCCCCTTCAGTTGTACTTGTTACTGGGAAACACATTTGTAAGGCCAGCCACTCACTATCAGGTAGACCTAATAGATACACCTGATTA
>NW_007512681.1:0-244 GCF_000475195.1 Diaphorina citri
TTTTATTGCTAGTTCTAAAAAATATTGTTTAATAGATATTATAGGTAATTAAAATCCATCAAAATAATGATGTCAGACGATTATTGTCAAATAGAATAAATAAATAAAGAGGCAATAAATAGTTCAAACTCAATTGAAGTTCTTGTTGCAAGGTGAACGGTTGATCGAAATGAACTTACCGTTCAGAAAGAACAGTTCAGTTCAGGAACGAACTTTTTCAAAGAACAAGTTCCTACAGTTCGTT
>NW_007512682.1:0-244 GCF_000475195.1 Diaphorina citri
TATACCAACAGTTTAATAGAGCACCTCTTTGTTAATATAATTTTGTGTATTACAAAAATAAGAATAATAAAATAACATACCTACCTAAAAATATTAAAAAAGAAAAGTATTAAAGTAAAAAATTAAAAGTTCATAAAAGAGGAAAATTTGAAAGGACAATATAACAAGGTAATCATGAAATTAATGATAGACAAAGTGATCGGGAAAAAGGAAGAGAGAGAAAGGTGAAGAAGAAGAAGAAGAA
>NW_007512683.1:0-244 GCF_000475195.1 Diaphorina citri
TGTCTAAATGTTCAAGACCTACTGAACTTCATCAGGAACAATGAGGACAAAACAAAAGCCACTACTCAGGTTCAAAATGATATTCAAAGGAAAGTTAAAGGGTGAGTTGGCAATTACCTAGGTACTGAGTTGGATTGCAACATAAATTGTACATAATAATTATTATTATTATTATTATTATTAATGTAGGTACAGTAAATAAAGGAAAAAATTGAGCTCAAGGAGAGGGAGGGCAGGCCCCCTC
>NW_007512684.1:0-244 GCF_000475195.1 Diaphorina citri
GCATTTTGATCTACCTACAAAACTCAGACAAAATTAACGCATCACCGGTTTTATTATCAGGTATTGAAAACCAAGAAACCGAGTTAAATGTCCTTGCTATTGTCTCCAAAGGACGTCAGGGCACATCAAGCACTTGATATCAATTAAGCAAATAAGCACGAAATAGCTATCTCTAATTTCTCATAAGACAGATTTACGAGTAGTAGAAATTTCCAAGGATTTGAAGTAAAGTGTTTGAATACGA
>NW_007512685.1:0-244 GCF_000475195.1 Diaphorina citri
ATTTTCCCATACCCTCCTATCTAATGCCACCTCTCTCCCTTCTCCATTTCTTTTCTCTCTCAAGTCTTCCTTAACCTTATCTCTTCACCTCAAAAGTAGAAAAGAAGATCCCCTGAGGTAATTCCTGTTATACTCGTATGCTTCGTTTTTTTGCCGCCCATTTTCTTCTTTTTCTTCTTCTTTTCCTTCTTCTTTTTCTTTCGTCTTTAATTTTTCTCTTTTATCTGTTATTATTCTTATTTTC
>NW_007512686.1:0-244 GCF_000475195.1 Diaphorina citri
TTCCTGCAATCTGATTGGTTCCTTAATTTTGGGTTGATGACTCATTGCTGCCACATTGATCTGGATGAACTATAGGTACCTACTTCTGCTCTATTCATTCTCGCGATGCTTTGATAGATTAAGTATTGCTTTGATTTCATTAGGAAAATAATCCAACTACCTATACCTACTTACCTATTGATCAAGCTTGATGATTGGTTTTGATTTGATTATAGGATCACAATTATTGATGTGCCAATAATAG
>NW_007512687.1:0-244 GCF_000475195.1 Diaphorina citri
ATTATTATTCTTGTGGTTAGAACTGTAACACCGGAGGTCTTATCTTCCCAAAATCTAACTGGCTAAGATTTTGGTCAACTCTCTGGACAAGAGAGTGAATAAAGCAAGGTGGGATAATACCTTTGGGGACATGAGCTGATGTTGAAAGGATTACCTACTTAGCAGGTACTTACTCCTATCCTAAATGAAAAGTAATAAAGTGCAAAAAAAAAAAAAAAAAAAAAAAAATGCCACTTTTACTCCG
>NW_007512688.1:0-244 GCF_000475195.1 Diaphorina citri
TTCTCAATTTTGACCGAGCCAATATTTACAACATTGAGATTTTGCTCTAGAATAAAAACTCTCTTTCTCTCACTCACTCACTCACTCACTCTCAAAAGATCTTTAAAAAATTCTGTAAGCAGACATTAAGTTGAAACTGTGTTTTAAAACCTTTTAAAAAGGTTCTCTATTTACAGTGATACTGAACATTGATCAAAAAGAAAAGAAATAAATTAAGCAACATTTACAACAAATTTTTTCAAAA
>NW_007512689.1:0-244 GCF_000475195.1 Diaphorina citri
AACCTCTTAAAAAAATAATAATAAAAAAAATACTCTTATTAAATTTTTAGCTTTTCTTATTTTGAGGTCGATTCAATTCAATTCAATTCAATTCAATTAGAGATTGGAACAGGCACACTCCATTTGTCAAGGGTCTAGGTTTACCTTGCTTGTGGGATCAATTTAATTTGTAAATGTAATGTAAATGCAGTTTCTTTGTGTTATTATGTCACAACTTTGGTGCTCACTGCAGCATTGTAGGATT
>NW_007512690.1:0-244 GCF_000475195.1 Diaphorina citri
GTCAGACCGTCTTAACGTGTGTGGCGGAAGAAGGTGGAGACCCAGGTCTGTAAAATCTTATTCTGTGAGACCACGGTCTGAGCGAGTGGTGAGCATAAGAAGAGGAGGGATGAAAGGAGTTAAATTCAAGAGACTGAAAAGTTTCTTTAATACTTCGGCAATCTAATACCTATGTACGCAACTACATACGCACACATGTAGGTACGCAAATATGCCGATTCTACGCAACCCTTTCCTAATTTTC
>NW_007512691.1:0-244 GCF_000475195.1 Diaphorina citri
GTTTAATCCATACGCTTTACCTACATAACTACCTACCTAGGAGCCTACTGCTTGGCTAAAGTATTAACACGACACAATTCAGATATTTTATGATTAGGAATTGGGGAAACAATATCAAAAGATCTCTTGACCCAAAAACCTATTTACCAAAATTCTGTTTAAAACTCATCAGTTTTGATAAGAATGATAAGCTATCAGTTATCAAGTTATCACTGACAATAAGTGATATCTAAGCATTCTGTAG
>NW_007512692.1:0-244 GCF_000475195.1 Diaphorina citri
TAGTACCAATTACTTGTGATTGGGTTATTCACATCAGCGTGTTTTATTAATCGAATGGTAAAGAAATGGTCGTTCAAATCCGTTGTGGTTAAAATCACCTCAACTAAGCTAACACCAAGGCAATGAAATATGTACCTAAAGGATAAAGACGATATAGTGGTATAGTGTATAGTACAACCTGTTACATCACCGCCAACCACTATTATCAGAGTTCAAGATTGAGATAGGACAAGATAAGGGATAA
>NW_007512693.1:0-244 GCF_000475195.1 Diaphorina citri
ATCTAGTGGTGAATCTCCGATTCCCTACTCTTATCAATGGATCTTATCTGATATGTATACTCACAGAGGGTGTTGACAAATATGTCCTGGATATGTTGTGAGCACTGGGGAGAGAGATATATCACAGTTAGAAGCAAGGAGAACGCTTTCTCCACTTCATTACTCTCCAGTAGCTTCTCAACTTCCTTCTTGATGTTCTCGACTATGTTCGTTGAACTCATGAGGGATTTGAATAGGAGCTCTT
>NW_007512694.1:0-244 GCF_000475195.1 Diaphorina citri
AATTTCTTTTTTAATAGTATCCAACTGGGCAGCATCATTATTTGAAGATTTACTTACAGTAGAGACTTCCCCCGATACATGTTTATCCAAGAGTCTTTGTCTATAAGCTTCAGGGTGGCCAGACACAATATGTTTGTTAACATTCTTGAACATTTTTCCACATAAATCACATTTTGATAAACCATTATTATGAAGAGTTCCATTATTGTTGATGTTTGAGCCTTGAATTATTTGGACCTTGGAG
>NW_007512695.1:0-244 GCF_000475195.1 Diaphorina citri
TTTTTAGGAACGGTGGGAACTCAAGATGCAATGCACCATCAACCAAACAAATAAGTGGAGAAAAAGACCCCCGAATATCCTCAACCGCCCTGTTAATTTTAGTATGTTTCTCCATGGCATGAGCTTTAGAAGTAGTTGTCCACTCTTGGGCTTTGTAGGGAAGAAAATTCCAGAAGCTTAATTAACACATTTTTTTTAAAAATCTTTATTTAAATGATGTAGGCGATGGTGGATGATGAAATAA
>NW_007512696.1:0-244 GCF_000475195.1 Diaphorina citri
CTCTCCAGAGTTGTCTTCACGAGGCTGACAAATCCAGGTAGTCGATAGAACACTGATGTTAAGCTACGTTGGTCATTGGTATCTGGATGGGTGGCGATTTGATCGTTTGTTTTAACCATTTTGATTTTTTTTTCTTTGTTCCTACGATGTTTAAAATAAATTTATGAACCACAGAATCAAATTCTGTCCTCGGGTTACAGTTACAATAGTGTAAGTTCTCTTGTAATCTAGACCTCGAGATTTC
>NW_007512697.1:0-244 GCF_000475195.1 Diaphorina citri
TGTGTAAACAATAACCTATATTGATATACATTAAATAAATATTTGATTTGATTTGATTTGATTTAGCCTTAGCATTTACAAGCTCACACTTCTAGGTGCTAATACAAAATTATGAGCGCGTCTGAAACGAAACCTAAGTTGGTAGTGAATTTTGGAGAGATACGAAAACCCGTTTGTATGTCATGCAAAGAAGCTTATGAACGCTCGTAATCGCTTCCAAAGGCTCACACTTACCTAGGACAAC
>NW_007512698.1:0-244 GCF_000475195.1 Diaphorina citri
TCAGAAAGGGGGGAGTATCTGGGTAAGTGATAAGTGTGATAGAGAGAGGAAGAGAGAACGTAATTTGTATAATTTTTTTGTAACTTTTGTTTGTTTATTACTTGTTTTAATATTGTATCCTTGTAAAATAAAACTACAGCTTTAGCTGTGAATTTGTTCAAATAAATAATAAGTTAAAAGCTGATAATTTGTTTGAGGCTAAAAACTGAGAATTTTGTTTTCAGAACAGAATTTTAGGCCCCAA
>NW_007512699.1:0-244 GCF_000475195.1 Diaphorina citri
CTATTTAACCTCATAGGTATAAGATATAGGTAATACACATAAATTACATACCTAATGACATACATGTTAAATATTTTTCATGCAACAAGGAAAAAAAAGTTCAAGAGGAAAGAATTAGAATTGGAAATTAGAAATATTTGTTGTTCCGTTTATTAGAGAATGAGCGAAAAATTACAAAAATCGACTGAAAATGGCAAAAATACCAAAATGTGATTTTCCGATTATTTTTCATAATCGATTATAC
>NW_007512700.1:0-244 GCF_000475195.1 Diaphorina citri
GAAATCTGAGGAGAAAATTTCGTTTATTATAAACAATTTGTTGTTCAAAACATAGAATAATGAAATTCGCAAAAGAATGTGTTGAAAATTTCATCAAATTCGAACAAAAATGGTTCGGGAATTATGGGTAAACAGAAAGGTAAGCTTGTAAGCTTGAGGGAAAAAAAAATACTTACATAAATCATTCGATCAGTAATCATAATTATTATTTTACTCGAATGTCTCTTAATTAAAGATATCTGAA
>NW_007512701.1:0-244 GCF_000475195.1 Diaphorina citri
CATTAGGCGCTTTAACAATGTTTTGTGCATGTCGTTCGCGGTAACAGTTACTTTATGAGTACCTATAACCTACAATCTCATCTGTATGATGCATTTACAGATCCTACGAGTATGTTACCTATTAATGGAAATGACAATGGCACCAAATATTTCCCATCACATGTAGGTACTGGATTCATCCTATGTTATTAGTGGAGATGACAAATGCACCAAACTCATCTACATCTAGATTACTCATAAGAAG
>NW_007512702.1:0-244 GCF_000475195.1 Diaphorina citri
TTTTACAATATCCTCATCTATGTGAGAGTCAAAATAGAATGATAGCTAATTTCTAAATCTATGCATTTGATATTTGAATGCCTGATGAAAAAACTTCATCATGTTAGTGATTTGAGGGGATAATAAAAAGTAAAATAGATATCGATGAACTTGTATAAACTTGAAGCATAAAAAAATTGAAATTTTGGCAAAAACCCTCTGATGTTTTGAGCCAAAAACATTTTTTTTTTTTTTTTACTAAAAG
>NW_007512703.1:0-244 GCF_000475195.1 Diaphorina citri
TATCTGTAATGCCTAGGAAAGAAAAAAGTAGGACAATAATAGATTCTCTGTCTTCCACTGGTAAAATTAAATTATCCCTGTCCTTATTACGGGTACAACGTCTCGTAAGTATTAGGATTTAGGGAAACTTTTAAAATAGTGAGCCGACGTTGTGGGACTTGTGGGTTCTATTTCCGCCCGTGCCAAATAGATAACGTTTGTTTAGGCCCTAAATAGATAAGGTTTGTTCTCAGAACGACTGCCC
>NW_007512704.1:0-244 GCF_000475195.1 Diaphorina citri
ATTTTTTTCCCCAGGCAGTGCCAACAAACCGCGTAAGATTCGCCGTTCGCGTACCACGTTCACCACATATCAGCTGCATCAGTTAGAGAGAGCATTTGACAAGACGCAATATCCGGACGTGTTCACCAGGGAAGATTTGGCGAGTCGCCTCGACCTTAGCGAAGCCAGAGTACAGGTAATAAATAGCCCAATTCCCAAAAATCCCACTAGTTAGGGGGTAAGAAGGGGGTAAGTTTTTTTAAGA
>NW_007512705.1:0-244 GCF_000475195.1 Diaphorina citri
GTTCATTAATTGCTATATAATTTCAGTTGCTTTAGTGTCGTTCATTTCACTTTGTCCATCTTTTACATACTTTGTTTCATCTTTGTATTTCTTATTTTCCCCTTCTTGTTTCTTGTTGTTTACTTCAAACGTTGTAGTTTCATCATTATTACTAGAGCTTGTTCTTTCTTTTGACTTCGTTGTGTCTTGCACTTTGTTGATGTAAGTGAGAATATTTCCTGACTGGGATACGCTTGGTTTTACT
>NW_007512706.1:0-244 GCF_000475195.1 Diaphorina citri
CTGTCGTGTCGCCATCCATGACATCATTGCAAACTACACTTGCAATCTCTTTCACAGTAGGCTCTTTAGAAGTGTTTGACTCCTTTTCATTTCGGGTAAAAGAATAATACTTTATGACATCCGAATACGTTGGCAATACATTGACCGGTAACTTTTTCGGGGCACCAAAGATGGGACACGAACTACTTTTTCTAGTTAAATGAGTAGACATGATTTTAATTGGACACAAGTTTTACTTTACGAG
>NW_007512707.1:0-244 GCF_000475195.1 Diaphorina citri
TTTGAAATGCTTACTTTGGAAAGTGGTGCAAAAGATTGAAACAATAGACATCTTAAATTACGGTAGGCAGGAGAATATCTGATTAAAATATGTCAGAAGGTTGAAACAAAAGATTTAAAGTATTTCGCATGAATCTGACAAAAAGTTTTAAAAATGTTTAATTTTATGTGATCACATAATTTTGTCAGCCCATAAAATTAAATTTTATTGACTCTCAGTCTCAGACAGTATTTTTTTTTTTTTT
>NW_007512708.1:0-244 GCF_000475195.1 Diaphorina citri
TTCATGGTTCCCGAGTAGGAATCGAATTCTTACAAGTTACGAGGCAGACGCGCTCGGCACTACTCTCCAAACTAACTAGGCCGACTAATACAAAATGGAGGAGTTGCAAGTGGGAAAATATTATTAATAAAAGGTCGATTCCTACGTAAAAAGTTGTGAAAAATCGAAATCTGAGGTCAAAACTCCGAAAAAATAACTTTAAAAGGTCGAAAATTCAATTTTTAATTGCCGTTCTAATGAAAAA
>NW_007512709.1:0-244 GCF_000475195.1 Diaphorina citri
TAATGTAATTGTTTGGGACCGAACCAAGGTAAGCTTATTCTTCCATTACTTACATACAGAGCGTGTGTATTGATAGGAGATATCTGGGAACTTTGGCCCCGCCTACGAGCTGTCTGGATTGGTCTAGTTCTTCAAATGTAGCCAATTCCCCCACAGTAGGAGATTTAGTTGTGCCTTCCCCGCTAGCAGTGAAAGATAATGTGATCATGTGGGATAGAACTAAGGTAAGATTTAAATTTTAGGT
>NW_007512710.1:0-244 GCF_000475195.1 Diaphorina citri
ATAGTCCCCTATCTTACCGTTGTAGATCAAAACACCCTGTAATCCTGTTATACAAAGTATTACAAAGTTAAGTCCCAGGTATTATAGTTAGGCTTGCCAAATATCCAAAATGTCGATTCGCGTACATAATTGCCAAATCCGCGAACATAATCGCAAAATCCGCGACCATAATCGCGAAGTCCGCGAACATAATCGCGAAATCCGCGAACATAATCGCGAAATCCGCGAACATAATCGCGAAACC
>NW_007512711.1:0-244 GCF_000475195.1 Diaphorina citri
ATTTTAAATTCAACAGGCCTGATCATCTCAATATTTTGAACTAATCGTACCGCTATCAGTATTAACCGAACCTCAATGATATCGAGATGAGATCTCCTTTGAGGTATTCAATTTACTAATGAGCTTATATCAAAGATACTTCGAAGGTCTGACCAAGCTTGAAGCCACCTTACCGTTTTCAATAGACTTTAAACCATCTTCAGAAAAATGGGAACTCCTCATAATGTCTACCCAAGGCTGAGTA
>NW_007512712.1:0-244 GCF_000475195.1 Diaphorina citri
AAGTAGATCATAAATTACGTTCAATTTGTTCTTTGCTCCAACAAAATTGGATCCACCATCACTGAGCATGGATCGAATGGGACCACGACGAGATAAGAATCTCTTAAATGCGTTTAAGAAACATTCAGTAGTTAGGTCAGAAGCGACCTCCAGATGGACGGCTTTAGTCGCCAAACAAATGAAGAGACAAATGTAGGCCTTTTGGGACCTTTGTCCACGACGATGTGTCAACACAATGTGAATA
>NW_007512713.1:0-244 GCF_000475195.1 Diaphorina citri
TTTGAGTTCATAGGTCGTCGCGACAAATTTCAAGATCAGAGCTCATTTGTGTGGGAAAATGTGAAAAAAATCCCCCAACAACCAGTTTTTTTGGTTTTTTGGCTTTATGGTTCCCTGGACAAAATTTGCACCACCATTTTCGTGTTCCTGGTAAAAAGACCTTTCGTTTGATATATAGGTCGACCAGGTTTGGATAAGTCCTTCTATGGGAACAGACAGAGTGACAGACGACACCGAAGCGAAT
>NW_007512714.1:0-244 GCF_000475195.1 Diaphorina citri
GGATTCTGTAGCTAGAGATTTACTATTTTTGTAAATGTTGGAAGAAAAGAACAAGCTTATTCTTTCCATTAGAATCGTTAAATAGAATTGTAAAATAATAAAATAAGGAGACCTAGTTGGTATCTAGTATGTAGTTATCTTTGGACCTCACCACTGGATTTGAAATATATCACATACCTAGATTCCTAGAATAAGGTTTGCAAAGGCTGACCTATTGAAATACTTCTTTAAATTTTTGCACAAA
>NW_007512715.1:0-244 GCF_000475195.1 Diaphorina citri
ATTTGGATTTTTCACAACTTTTTACGTAGGAATCGACCTTTTATTAAAAATATTTTCCCAATTGCAACTCCTCCATTCAGAAAGTACAAGGAGGCCTTTCACAAAAATTCAAAGTGTTACTTGGATCATGTTACTGTTTTACTACCGCCAATAATGCCAATATGAATCAAAATCACCCCTCTAATACGATAAAAGTTCTTTTTCTTCGCCTTTTCCCGTGTTCAGACGGGGTCGGCGTTATTCG
>NW_007512716.1:0-244 GCF_000475195.1 Diaphorina citri
TGGCTTGAGACCTTAGCAATTATACCAGTGACGTTAAACCAATTAACAAATAACAATAAAAAAGTGTTAAAATATTACATTTTTTTTCAACGCCAAAAATTTTACCGCAATTTTTTATCGACTCTTAGAATCCGGGGTTAACTCTATTGAATTAATTTATTAATCCGGATTAACCTTGGACACATGATATCTTGATATCTTAAATAGTGAAAGTGTCAACTTTTTTTTTTTTTTTTTGTAAAAC
>NW_007512717.1:0-244 GCF_000475195.1 Diaphorina citri
TGTTAAGGTAAAGTAAAAGCTGTCTAAAGTAGTAGCAAATGTACATGCTCTCTCTCTCTCTCTCTCTCTCTCTCTCTCCTTCTCTTTCTCTCTCTCTCCTTCTCTTTCTCTCTCTCTCCTTCTCTTTCTCTCTCTCCCTCTCTCTCACTTTCTTTCTCTCTCTCTCCACGGTAGGTATTATGAGAAACAGTTTCCGTCAAAAGGCATAGTAGGGTATAAAAACCAGTTCAGTAAATTGTAGAAC
>NW_007512718.1:0-244 GCF_000475195.1 Diaphorina citri
TGCTAATGATTCATTGGAGCTCTTTACTAGACCCTTCAACTACCAGGTTCCTGATATGGATCTGTGAGGCTGGTCTCATACTGCACTTATCGTCGAGAAATCGAAAAGGAGGACAGGATAGGAGAAAGCCAGGCGTTCCGAGAACGAACCGTATCTGTTTAGCATAAAGTTGTTGATACACGGATGGGTGGCCATTTGGGCAATCGCGTGCTGCTGGCTTTTCCGGGCCCCACTCTGGCTGGGT
>NW_007512719.1:0-244 GCF_000475195.1 Diaphorina citri
ATTCGGATTGGGTAACGACCGTAATCTAAAATCTGAAAGGTAGTGATTATTACTTCCTAGGTCAGAAAGTTGAAGACTTAACTTTTTTTGTGCTTGATAATAAAAAAAAAAGCTTGAAAGTACCAGTCCAATGAGGGTCGTATCCAGGATTAAATAGAGGGGGGAATCCACCCCATAGTACAGGAGCAAAAACGAAGCCCGAAAGGGGGAGGGGGTAAATACAGCCTTGAGTCTAATTCGAAAC
>NW_007512720.1:0-244 GCF_000475195.1 Diaphorina citri
GCCAAAATTGAGAGCGTTTGCGGACCCCTATTTTAACTCAATACACCCTTTGAATTCCTGATACTTTAATAATTGGATACCCTGTGTACCCTGTATTTAAATTCAACAATATTTGGCCCCTTCAATTCCTGAGAGTTTAATTTATTTCCACAATCTTTGTTTTCCTCAGATGTATGTGATTCTCCCAGTAGTACAAGTGATAATATCTGTGCCTATGTAGAGGAAGTTACTAAGGAATTGGCCA
>NW_007512721.1:0-244 GCF_000475195.1 Diaphorina citri
CATTTAAACGCCGGCAAAAAATTGAATCACATTTTAATACTTCACTAACTTTTAGAAAATCAAAGAATCGTCTACAAACTCAACGATTTTATTAAATATCCTTTACACATATTTTCGTTCTCATAACATATTTATGTAATTGGAATACTTCCTTCAAACACGAGAAAAATTCGATTCCCGCCCGGGGCGGATTTTATCCTGATGGGATAATGTTCGTTCTCGGAACGGCTGGCTTTCTCCTATC
>NW_007512722.1:0-244 GCF_000475195.1 Diaphorina citri
ACATTTCCCAAATTTTCAAAAATCCCCCCGGACGCCGGACAAACATGTAAAAACCCGGACATGTCCGGGAAAACCCGGGCGTCTGGAAACCCTACATCCAGTCTAATCAACACGCTATGCTCACAAAATTTTTAAATCCGCGCGGGTCTACAACTATTAACCTCCTTTAGTGAGTCTTCTAGTAAGAAATTTCAAAAGACATCAAATACCTGGAGAGGTTGTGATTATTGACGAGAGCATGATC
>NW_007512723.1:0-244 GCF_000475195.1 Diaphorina citri
AACATAGTGCTTGCACTCCCGTGAAGGTTGTAGGCTATTTTCCGGTTCGTTTTTGTTAAGCTACGCTGAGCAAGACCATTAAATGGATGAGTGACATGATGGCCTTAAGGATTTCGGCTAGTAATGAATAAATCAAAATAGGGCAAGTACCTAGGTATCTTGAAAGAAGTAAAAATATGTTTCTTTATCATTTGATGCTGATAACAAAATAATAGGCCAGCTGTGGTCTAATCTACTTGTTATT
>NW_007512724.1:0-244 GCF_000475195.1 Diaphorina citri
ATGACCTACAAGAAGTATAGGTAGGTACTATGACCTACAAGAAGTATAGGTAGGTACTATGACCTACAAGAAGTATAGATAGGTGTACTATGACCTACAAGAAGAATAGGTAGGTACTATGACCTACAAGAAGTATAGGTAGGTACTATGACCTACAAGAAGTACCTATAGGTAGGTACTATGACCTACAAGAAGTATAGGTAGGTACTATGACCTACAAGAAGTATAGGTAGGTACTATGACC
>NW_007512725.1:0-244 GCF_000475195.1 Diaphorina citri
AAGAGGAAAGCAGAAGATCGAGAATCATGGCGTACTGCTGCAAACCAGCCCCTCGGCTGTTAACCAATGATGATGATGCGTTTTATTGTAGGTACCTACTTAAGTTCGTATGTTAATTTTTGTCATGTTTGAAAATGATTTTATTGCATGCATGTTTGTGTCGTAAAAATGAAAACGTTTTTGTTGAATGCATTACAATCTTATCTCATTTTAATTGATTCAGTGAGATTTTTTTTTTTTTCAA
>NW_007512726.1:0-244 GCF_000475195.1 Diaphorina citri
AAAAGAAGAGAAGGGAGTGAGAGGAGAGGCAAAGAGAAAGAATGTCTTTGTAAAAAGAGTCGTAAATTTTGCCATTTTCAATTTTATCGGTAAATGCGAGTCGAGTAAAAATACGAACATTGTATTCCTCTGTCAAACTCTTCAAAATGTACGTATTACACATGTACAGGTACTATTAGGAGGGTTAGCACGAAATCATTTGATACGATAAAGAAACTCTTCACCCCCGGACTTGAAAATCTGG
>NW_007512727.1:0-244 GCF_000475195.1 Diaphorina citri
TAATACAATGTTATGGAGTATGGTAGGTAACTGACTCATAACAGTATCTATCATTGTATGGTACGTGTAAAAAACAAAAGAAACTCAATATTAAAATACGAGACAGAAATAAGGGTTCGGAAAACTTGGGCTATAGATCCGTGTTGACATCCTTGTTGACCTTGGAGTATGCTGGAGATTGCAGACTGCCTTTGAATTTGAATTAATAAACATTTCAACATTATTACATGACCTTTTAGGTCTG
>NW_007512728.1:0-244 GCF_000475195.1 Diaphorina citri
CTCAGCCTTAGGTCCACTTGAAGAAATCCCGCGAGTCTTCAACTGAGCAATCAACTCCTTACATGTCAGTTCATTCAATTTCTTCATAACCATTTTGAATAAATGTAGCACACAAGTCTAAAAAAAAATAGAAAAATAATCTCGAGACCGGGTCAACACAAACACGTAAAAACAAGAAGCACGTAAACTCGGAATTCTCGGAAACAAAACAGAAAGAGAAATATTTCAATGCACAAAATAAAGA
>NW_007512729.1:0-244 GCF_000475195.1 Diaphorina citri
TTTTTAGAATAAATAAAATTATTTCTAGCAGTAGCATTCTGTTTTCCCTTCCATAGCAGAAAATTCAACAAAACTTCAACTCCGTCCAAACAACAAAGAGGCATCTCGCCCAAAGTAGGTACCTAATACTTTTCCATGGTAGACATCTGCCGGCGGCCTATTCTCCATGGCCTACATTATGTATGATAGAGTACTGGTTGGTTTTGATTTCAAACTTTATAGCTAATCAGATCTTTTTTTTTTT
>NW_007512730.1:0-244 GCF_000475195.1 Diaphorina citri
CTTACAGTCTATTACGAGTTACAAATCTTACAGTCTATTACGAGTTACAAATCTTACAGTTTACAAATCTTACAGTCTCGTACATTATAGGTAGTAGGGTACCTACCTATTTCTTTAGGTTCAAGATAATTACTCATCATCAATGCATCACCTTAATATCTCGGGTATCAATTAGTTCCACAGCTACTGGTTATGTGAACTCAATAGCTTTGGATTTTGTCTCATAATTACTTTTTAATATACG
>NW_007512731.1:0-244 GCF_000475195.1 Diaphorina citri
ACATTGCAATATGTACTCTAGTTCTAGTGCTTCTTATTGGAAGGCTAGGAGCAAAGGGACTTTTCATCTTCAGCCTCATTCTGGGCAGTAAGTTTTTAAGGATATAATATTAGGCACATTAATAAATTAATTTATTCCACTTTCGATTCTTCGCAAGGGGTCAGCGTGACTTTAGCTCGATAGAACTGGGCTCCAACTATTGGAATATCATCTTCTCTTGATTGGTGCACTTGACATTTCCACT
>NW_007512732.1:0-244 GCF_000475195.1 Diaphorina citri
TAAGATTTTCTGTGTGTGAACTATTTTAGATTCATGTTTGAACAGTGTTGTTATTCATTTCCTCTGCAGTTTCACTTTGTAACTTAAAAGGGGTGAAGAGGAAACTGTGTCACAAGATCAACTGTGATTGATTAAAGTAGGTACCTACTTATGGCTGGAGCCAGGATTTGCCAAATGGGGCCCAACAGTAAAAATACTGATGGACCAGGGGCAGGGACCTATTCAGGATTTTGTCAAGGGGGGG
>NW_007512733.1:0-244 GCF_000475195.1 Diaphorina citri
GGAGGCGATCCGGGGTATCCTATTGAGCTGTGTCCACACATAGTCGACGCCGTCAATCGACGAGGTGAAAAGGTGAATCTATGTTATCGAGGCAATGTACGGTTTCAGTCTACATCGATCGACGGCGTCGACTATGTGTGGACACAGCTTTAGAACTAAGAAAAGGATTAGAACAATAGTAAACAAAATTATATCAATAGAGGTGCTCTATTAAACTTTTAGGTCGAGTTTTACCATCGTAGAT
>NW_007512734.1:0-244 GCF_000475195.1 Diaphorina citri
CCCCTATTTATGAGAGAGAGAAGAAAAAGGCTCAATTTTGACCCGATCTATCACTCCTTAAAATATTTATTAATTGTTTGATGCTCTAACCGAGTCTAACCTGTATTAAGGCGAGCCTAGTTAGCTTGGAGGGTAGTGCGTCTACCTTGTAAGCGCTAGGTCGGGAGTTCGATTCTCGCCTGGGCAGATTTTATCCTAAACAGATAAGGTTCTTTCTCGGAAGGACTGGCTTTCTCCTATCCTG
>NW_007512735.1:0-244 GCF_000475195.1 Diaphorina citri
AAGTGAATTTTGGTGACGTCTTAGATCACAAAAGGAGTGTTTGAAAAACACTGAGAACGGATTTTTTTTCGATAGGTCTGGGATGATATATCCCGCAATTAAAAATAATGATTCTGTGGGACGTATTGTCCCTTTTGGGCTGAAAGGGTTAACCAGGGAGGCTGTGGGGGGAATTAAATTTCCAATTTATACACAAAGAACAAACAATCCTAACACATCTGCACCTAATAGGTTATCTCACCTG
>NW_007512736.1:0-244 GCF_000475195.1 Diaphorina citri
AAGGGGCTGTATATATTTAGGATTAAAATTAATACGCAAGGCATGATTGATTATATATTATTCTCTCGTTATGTCACCACGAAGAAAAGAGAAGCTTCAATCCTTCTATTTGGATGTACTTGTTAAAGTCATCAAGCTATCCAATTTTGTGAAAGTTCAATAGGCATACTTCGTTTGCATATTGGTTATTGCCTCATCAATCTAAAATGACGCAATTTTGAGCCGATTCGCAGAGCGCACAGTT
>NW_007512737.1:0-244 GCF_000475195.1 Diaphorina citri
TGAAAATTTGGACCGATTGCAATACTTTCATTACTAGTATAGCTCCGCTATACTGTAGTAATAGAAAGTAAAAATATTTTCCCAATTGCAACTCCTCCATTCATACAATGAACAGAAAACTAAAAAGATAATGAAACAGAGTTACTGATGGTACCCGTAACAAAGGACAGTATAAGGACACTGGTGGACGAGAATTGGGTCAAAAAGTACACAAAAGATGAGAAAGAACTCCACAAAAAAGGAA
>NW_007512738.1:0-244 GCF_000475195.1 Diaphorina citri
TTCTTATGACATAAAAAAGTTCTTTTTCGCTCTCCTGTAAAATTGCAAAAATGTTGCTTATACGCCTGTTTGTATTGTCAGGGACGAAGTACTCGTATGTATATGTATACGATGTGTTAGTATTCTATGATAACATTGATAAATAATAGGAGTAGAAAAAAAGTAGAAAAATATAGGTGCAACCTTAGATGTTAGGTATGGGGAAGATAGAACCCATGACGATATACCGAGACCTACCTACTGT
>NW_007512739.1:0-244 GCF_000475195.1 Diaphorina citri
TAATTGAGAGAATTGTTCTGAAAAACCAATAAATAAAAACTTCAGAAATAAATAAATGAGTTGTAGGTAGGCAGATAGATATAGGGCTTTAACGTCACTTTTAACAACTTAGGTTCTCTCGTGCCGGGGGGTTTCACCCACCATTCGGCGACAAGCTACCCGCCTCCTCAATTTAACCTCACCCAGCCTGAGTGGGAACGGGAACCCAGCAGCACGCGATTCCCCAGATGGTCACCATCCAGAC
>NW_007512740.1:0-244 GCF_000475195.1 Diaphorina citri
ACCGGTTCCGTTTCCAAAAGGAAACCGGTTCCGTTTCCAAAAGTTTTCCGTAGGAAAATAATACATAAGTCCTTGTTTAGACTACGGGAGTGAAGGGACTAGGTATTCAGCCTCATTTCGGCAGTAATTTCTAATTTTTTTTACACAGTAGGGGTACCTATCTACGCACTCCAGGAAATACAGGAATGATTTCCTCGCTTGATTTCCTGCGAGACGAAACAGCGCCTGTAAAAATCTGGGTCAC
>NW_007512741.1:0-244 GCF_000475195.1 Diaphorina citri
TACCTAGGTACGTCAAAATAATACCTGTTTATGTTTATAAGTACCTAGATATAGGTCGATCGACATTATATTCACTGTCATCTGGTCGTTTCATGCTCTATTCATGAGAGATTATACCTATATGCATATGGCTGTTCAATTGTTCATACCTTTATTTATACCTAATTAATATGTAACAATATTTTGGCATTTTTGTTACAGTATAATACCAGTGACCCATGGAACTCTGAAGCACTTTTGAGCG
>NW_007512742.1:0-244 GCF_000475195.1 Diaphorina citri
GAGGATTGTTTGAAGACCCCTTGATCTTTACAAATACCATCCATATCACGGTTGCATAATGACGGACTCATCTTCTTAAGATCAGAGAAACTACTCAGCTGAAGATGACAGTAATATACATGATTGTGATAGTATTGATAAAATGATAGTTGAATGTAATAATGTTGATGATAATGATAATATCAAAGATGATTGTGATAATAATGACGATGATGATAATAATAATACTGATGGGTGATTATGA
>NW_007512743.1:0-244 GCF_000475195.1 Diaphorina citri
GAAAACACATTTCCAATCAAAATGTCTTGAAAATAGAATTTGATTGAATCAATCAACACGTCATGAAAAGAGTCATAGTGAGGATTGATTGAGTGTCGATTGATATTTTTGTTAACCAAGTATAAAACTATTTTGTAGACTGTGGATTGTGATTGGATAACATCTATAAGAAATTGATGTGAAAATGATGTTCATAAGGCCAGAACCTCACTATCAGGTAGAACTGACTCTATCAGGTAGACCT
>NW_007512744.1:0-244 GCF_000475195.1 Diaphorina citri
CTAAAAAAAAAAAAAAAACTCCTGGTTACGCAAGCGCAATGTTCCGACTTTCTTTTACATTTTAATTTCAATACACTGACGTACAGAAAATTTGGAACAGATTAACTTTAAAATGGCTGTAAGTGTTCAATGAAAACTGTTCTAAATTTTTTGCATTCCAGTGTACATTGTATCCATAGCAACTAAAAATCAATCGAAACTGGTCGATGGCAAATGAACGCGATTAGTATCCAAATAGAAGAGA
>NW_007512745.1:0-244 GCF_000475195.1 Diaphorina citri
TAACCCTATAATAACACTAATCACTGCTCTAATTGTGAAAACTCCTTTTTGCGTTTAACCTAACCCTATAATAACACTAATCACTGCTTGTCTGTGCCAGTTCCTTTGGTAGCAATCTTCCACTGACATGACTTTGGCACAAGTACCAGGTTTTTAATGACACAAAAGCATGTCAATTGATCAAATGTCTCTCCTAATTTGGTTTGCTAACTAGGTATTTACTGACATAGGTATAAGTCAAGTA
>NW_007512746.1:0-244 GCF_000475195.1 Diaphorina citri
AAAAAAAAATCTCAAAATGACTCAAATTTAGTTCAGGACAGGGGCGAATACCGGTTGTGGGGAGGGGGTGGATGCTCCAAATTTTCGAAGTTTGCAGGCCTACAGTAAAGAAGAAAGATGAAGACCGGGCCCCCTCTCCCCCCTAAATACCGCCCTGGTTCAGGACGATTATGGATAGATAAGAAACAGCCAAAAAACGGAACATTAGAACGGCAAGGCGCCACGAAATATCCTACCCTAGGAG
>NW_007512747.1:0-244 GCF_000475195.1 Diaphorina citri
AATACACCAATTCAAAATGGAAACAACGTTGGGGGCAAATGTCAGTCCCCTTTTAAAATTAAATGTTTTGCTTAAAAACATAGTAAAACAAACAACGTTACGGGTATACGGGTGGTTGGTATCGTATCTGGACGTGTGACCAATGACCATCTAGGCCAGCTTCTTCCAACTAACGGCCCCTGAGCCAAATGTGGCCCGCGAATCTTTTAGGGTGTGTCCCTAAAATATTTTTGCTCTTTTACCA
>NW_007512749.1:0-244 GCF_000475195.1 Diaphorina citri
TGTTGCCCTTTTCTCAAGGCGAAAAATCAACCGATTTTGATGGAGTAAACAAAATGTTTTTGCCAAGTAAAGGACAAAAATATTTTCAAGAAAATGGATCAAGTTTTTCGCAAAAGAACAGTTAAAACGTAGTAACGAACGAAGGAGACTGACGAATGGAAGCAGAGGTAGGTAGATAGGTAGGTATACTATACAAAACAGCTAATTGAAACATCAAAAAATCCATGTAATATCTACTTACATA
>NW_007512750.1:0-244 GCF_000475195.1 Diaphorina citri
CCATACTTTGGTGATTTAGGGCACAGGGGTCGGGGAATCGAGGGTGCAATCAATCACACCTTTCTAATGTGTCAATAGGAATTTAGCTACCTCTACAGAACGCATCTACTGGTAGGAAAAATTTTGTAGCGTTGCATTGGTCACCCAAAACATTTTTCAAGATAGGTATTCTAGAGACCTTATCCAGATGGTCACCCATCCGGGTACCATCCACGCGCAACGTTCAACTTAAGTCATCCTTTGA
>NW_007512751.1:0-244 GCF_000475195.1 Diaphorina citri
TACCTCGAGAAATAACTCCTTGGGTATTTCTGTATTATTATAATTACCTATTATTTCAAATCTTTTTAGTAAAAAAATAGGTAGGTACCTACCTAAAAAAGAAGTCCTCTGAGTCTTAACACCAGCACAAAATAGGTACCTACACCTATTCAATTCTGCTCTCTTTTTATACATTCCACTCTTTTGCGCTTCTCTTCGGTTTAAAGAGATCGGTCAAGAGCATTTCCGAGATAAAAAGAGAGCA
>NW_007512752.1:0-244 GCF_000475195.1 Diaphorina citri
TCATTTACAGCGAGGGTCGAGATCACTCAGGGCTATGGGAAAATGCTCTGTTAAGGCCGCTTCTATTCATTAGCATGGTTTCAAATTACCCAAATTGATCCCAAGGGAAAACCCAGAATACCTGGACCCTCGACAAATGGAGTGTGCTTGAGGGCATGTGATGTGTTCCAATTAACTAGACCCCTATATTTTTACTTTCTTTTTCTTGGGTCGGGGCTATCGAACCTCTTACTACAGGGTCGAG
>NW_007512753.1:0-244 GCF_000475195.1 Diaphorina citri
AATGTATTCGTGATGATTTTCTATTTCGTTAGAAAAACATAAAGCTCAATTTGCCTCACGGTTGTCAAAATTTACCAGAGACCATCCTATCCTCTTCAGAGACAGCCGAAAAAATGGGCATCAATTTTTTTTATCCAAGTAAGAAAATCAACAAACCAGTAGTTCTTTTTTTTTATTTTACAAAAAGATTGCACCTCGGCACCACTTTCGCATTACTTCAAGGAGCCAGTAGTATTTTAGTATT
>NW_007512754.1:0-244 GCF_000475195.1 Diaphorina citri
TTCCACAAGGAAAGGAAAGGGGGAGGGGTTGGAAAATTTAGAAAGAAAATGATCAAGAATTTTCGAAAGAACGAAAAATTAATTTTCTAATTCAATTTTCCCAATGAGATTAAAAATCTTTAATTCCATTAACTTTCTTCCGGCACTTCATTCTTCTAGTTTTCTGATGGTAGGTACTTCTTTTCTTCTTTTTTCCTTATTTCTTAGTTCTTTTTTCCTTATATAGTTTTGCCTCATCGTAATA
>NW_007512755.1:0-244 GCF_000475195.1 Diaphorina citri
TTTCATTTTCTCTATAACATCGTCTGACTGCAGATCTTTCTCTTCTAAACTACCACCGTACTCTGGTTTGAAATCATCAACGAAGTCTGGTATGTTTAAACTCTTAGTTTCTGATTCGTTGTCGATGTAACAGATTTCAGAGTGGATGGATCCATCTGCGTAGACAGGTTCTCTGGTTTTTGATTTGTGTCTGGGTGGTCGGGTGGGACCTAGTGTTGAATAACTCTTCTCTACAGTGGGTAAC
>NW_007512756.1:0-244 GCF_000475195.1 Diaphorina citri
TTCCAAATCCTTAGACGACAGTAAATATGAACAACCCCTAGTCAAATATGGAGAGCTTGTTATTCTTGGGTAAGTTATGAATTCTTTAAATAACATACAAAGTTTACTGTTAACCATTTCAACAAAATACAGGCATCAAATTAATATTTAAGTAGGTAAATATTAATACCTATGTTTCTTACTGCAATTTACTGATTGTGAAATAGGAAAGGTATGCAAGTAAGTATTAGTGTATCCTTTGTCA
>NW_007512757.1:0-244 GCF_000475195.1 Diaphorina citri
GGAAAAGAAAAGCTCCTTTTTGTATTTAACCTAACCCTACAATAACACTAATCACTGCTCTAATTGTGAAAACTCCTTTTTGCGTTTAACCTAACCCTGTAATAACACTGGTCACTGCTCATTTTTGCTAGTTCCTTTGGTAGCAATCTTCCACTGACGTGACTTCTGCACAAGTACCAATCCCTTAGTGACAATGAGTTGATAACTGACAAAGCAAGTATTTTTTGTCTTTCTAGTTAGTGGA
>NW_007512758.1:0-244 GCF_000475195.1 Diaphorina citri
TAATCCCTGTCACATATTTTTTCGTAATTCTGGTAGGTAGATGGTGTTTTTTTTATAGTTGTTCTCTCTTTCAAACTACTTTTTCAAAAACTTCACCTAAATCACCGCTAGAGTACACTGTCAAAACCACCTTAGGTACTTGGTTTGAATAATTTTTCCACCTCTTGAAATGGGGCACAACCACTTTTTTTTTTCTTCGCTGATAAAGGAAGTTCGAAACACGCTGATTTCAATAGAAATGCTT
>NW_007512759.1:0-244 GCF_000475195.1 Diaphorina citri
AAAAAAAAAAAAAAAAAAAAAAAAAAACAAAGTTTGGCTTGCCAACACGACACAGCATACTTCTCACACAACATTATTATAGTCAAAATGTGGTTGAAATTATTTTAAATTAAAATATTGATATTAATTAGGTTCACATGATTACACGTTGTTGCGCGCCATAAGTCTCCTAGTATGTGAGTGTGAGGTTTGAATTATTTTCACAGTTTTAGATTTTCAGGCAGCATCGCGCGACCACGCTTCA
>NW_007512760.1:0-244 GCF_000475195.1 Diaphorina citri
ATTTGTCGCGACGACCTATGAACTCAAAGCGAGAAAGTTTTAGATAACACTTCAGTCGATCATGTAAGACCGGTTTTAGCGTTACCTATGTTAAGCTACGCCGAGGAAGGGCAATAAATGGATGGGTGACTTAAACATTATATTGGGAATCAAGGGAGAACGGGCTCTAGTCTTGAGTTTAAATCATTACATGAAAGTAAAATCGAAAAATCAAATCAAGAATAATAATAAACTGAATATTAAA
>NW_007512761.1:0-244 GCF_000475195.1 Diaphorina citri
AAATTTCTAAACATTCAAATGTCACAAGACATTCGTTCACATTGTCAATCCGAGTTTTCCATTGTCCAATGACATTTTAGGTACCTACATTCAATTTAGGTAGGTAGAAATGCAAACACTTTTTTTGACTAAAAAGGTGTGTATGCTCATTGTTTAACATATAGAAAAAAAATAGAACCAAAAGCATCCATAACTGAGATGAATAGTAATAAATACATTATCATTAGAGAACCATTGAGACACA
>NW_007512762.1:0-244 GCF_000475195.1 Diaphorina citri
ATAACAGAACGAGGAGCCAGAGAATTTTCCTAGCCAACATCAGCGAAGATAGCACGTACAGTCCCCAAGCCCAATAGACCACTGAAGATAAGCAACGTTGGGCGTCACTGATATCCGGATGGGTGACCATCTGGGTACATAAACCATTTATATTTATATTTCAACATAAAGAAGCTCCGCAAAATAGCACGTACAGTCCCCAAGCCCAATGGATCACTGAAGATAAGCAACGTTGGGCGCCGCT
>NW_007512763.1:0-244 GCF_000475195.1 Diaphorina citri
ACTAACAGCACGAAATTCCTTGAAACATTATAAAAAGGAAAAGAAGTTACAGCACGAACTTTTATAGCACAACATAACACGTTTGAGAAGCTCAAATGTCAAACTTCTAAACATGAAGGAATGTTTAAACAAAGAAGTACCTACTTACCTACCTATTACTTAATTATATTAGACTTATTACCTGTGTAAATAAGCAGTCAGGCAAGATTTTACAACCAGCGGTCTGGTTTTCTGGAAAATGCCT
>NW_007512764.1:0-244 GCF_000475195.1 Diaphorina citri
GCACAAGGACGAAAACAACCGGTGGCTCATCAAGACATACGATGAGAGTTGGGTGGCAGAGAACGCCACAGGTACGGTACGACTGGTCCGGCATGGGGATTTGGTGCGACTAGAACATATCATGACGAGACGGAATCTACATTCACACCGGGAACCTGCGCCTATTACCAAGAAACATAACCAGGTCACTGGGTACGGAGAGGTAAGAATGAACAGCCTTCATTGTTTATTTTATGTCTGGCTA
>NW_007512765.1:0-244 GCF_000475195.1 Diaphorina citri
TGACCCAGCACCTAAATGGGAAGTAT
Source organism: Diaphorina citri (assembly GCF_000475195.1). Taxonomy (NCBI): domain Eukaryota; kingdom Metazoa; phylum Arthropoda; class Insecta; order Hemiptera; family Psyllidae; genus Diaphorina; species Diaphorina citri. Next base: position 27 of record NW_007512765.1, read on the forward strand.
TGTGTCTCTTCTCGCCCATCTGATGAGAGGCATACTACGGGATGGGTATGCTTCGACACAGGCCACAAGCGTCTAATGTAGCAGTTGTTCCATTGCTACGAAATAAAAACGGCGGTGGAACACTCATCTTATCTTACAAGCATGTAAGAAGTGTGCAATTATCATTGGCGTAAAGTAGTACCCAAGAAGTGTTCATTTTTTATTTTTATACCTACCTA
>NW_007512766.1:0-244 GCF_000475195.1 Diaphorina citri
CGGATTACAACCACTCGAAAAATCTTTTGTAATTGAAAATGCCGTGCTTGCTCTCAAGGCTTCTCATGAAACTCCCCCGGACATACCTCATTATTTCCCCCTGTTTTTTACCTTCCATGTTTTTTTCTTCCCTCAAGGATGATGTGTTTTTGGCTGTCTCATCAGTCTCTTTCTCAGCCCGTAATCAGTCCCTGGGAAATCTCAAGATATCCAAGGAACGATAATTATGATTTTTATTCTCAGA
>NW_007512767.1:0-244 GCF_000475195.1 Diaphorina citri
TCCCCTACCATAACCACCTAAAAATTGCGAAAAGAAAACACTACAGTATACCTAGTCACCTAGTCAGACATAACTGCTCTAATACAGCCAGCCCTTTTGCTCCTGAGCGGATATTTTCGAATTTCAGTCATTGAAATTTCAACGTTTATTTTTCGAATCTGGGTACTTAGATCTTTTTCTCAACGATATAATTTTGTTCAAAATAACTTCAAGCTTACGTGGCCTATAGGTAGTTGTAGTGACC
>NW_007512768.1:0-244 GCF_000475195.1 Diaphorina citri
TTTCGTTCCTGGATTTTCTTCCCACGTTCTCCTACAGGATGTCCTCTCAATTAGTTTTATATTGTGTGAAAATCAATAACACCAACGTATTTATTCCGATTCCATTGGTTGGCCCTCCTTGTAGACGTAGAGCATAGACACTTATACAACAGAGAGTTTCCTCAGTCTCAGTCATATACTTATGTAACTTGTTGTCTAATGGACTGTAGAACTCATTCGGAAAAAGGCCTACCTATGGCCCACC
>NW_007512769.1:0-244 GCF_000475195.1 Diaphorina citri
TCTAAAAAAAAAAACAGTAAGTTCGTGCTTAGCAGCATAATTCAAAAAGTCCACGTAGCTAGAGGCTCAAGTGTAGGGACCAAGGTTCCAAAAGGCGTGCTAAGTTTTACGAATCTACTTCTTCTTTTGAACAATTTTCCTTGGTCCCATGCCCAACAAAACAAACGAGACCTCATTTACGGCCACCCTGTATATCTCTACACGCAGGTTTACCTGCATACCAGCTGACTCATGACTAAGGCCA
>NW_007512770.1:0-244 GCF_000475195.1 Diaphorina citri
GAAAATGAAAATTTTACTAGCACGACTGTTATTTTTTCATGATTATTATTTTAGGTACCTCTCTGGATTTCTGGAAGTACTTGCATTTCTGGAAGTTCACACTTGAGAAAACTGCAAGTGCATTGTTACTTGTTACTAAGTGTTTTGATACCTTTGTTGTACATAGATTAATGGTGTGATTCTCAACTCATTACATGTAAGTAATTTACGAATGTGATAGTTTTGCGCAAAACCTTTGGTCTGT
>NW_007512771.1:0-244 GCF_000475195.1 Diaphorina citri
CTATATATGTAGGTACCAGAGACCTGATAAAGAGTCAGGTATACCTGATAGAGTCAGTTCTACCTGATAGTGTGTGCCCTCATGAGGTAGATCTGACATTCGGATCTTTTCAGCTGTACCTGTCAGGTCTACCTGATAGTCTGTGTCCTCATCAGGTAGTAGACCTGACATTCGGATCTTTTCAGCCGTACCTGTCAGGTCTACCTGATAGTGATTGGCTGGCCTTCGCTAGACCTTTCTTTGT
>NW_007512772.1:0-244 GCF_000475195.1 Diaphorina citri
TTCCGCACCTTGTGCGATTTCTTGTAAATAATGCTCAATGATCTATTCATTATCTAACGCACCTTGTGCGCCTTTTTTGTACATACTTAGTACCATGCACTTCGTGCCTCTAATCACTTTATTACCTATCACTCAGATAATTTTAATTTTGTGATAATAATCAAATAATTATCATCTACCACTTGTAAATAAAACTTAACGCACTTTCGTGCACTTATTTTGATACAATTTCAATATTTTTTTC
>NW_007512773.1:0-244 GCF_000475195.1 Diaphorina citri
AACCCACAACCCAGAATTGACAAAAGTAGAACAACTGCACAGTGCACAATTAAATTATTAAATTCAAGATTTCAAGGGGATAAAAATGATAAATATAAAATAAACCGTAATAAACGATAGGTAGGTATAGGGTATAGGTAATTAAATAAACGATAGATATAGATAAATAGATAATCCGATTAATTCGATGATTTGATCCGCTGATCGCTGAATCGCTGATGCTGATCGTGGAAAATGCAACATT
>NW_007512774.1:0-244 GCF_000475195.1 Diaphorina citri
CCGTGCACAAATACGTAACGCTCAACTCCTCAGAAACAAAATCAGACCAAGTGTGCAAGAATATAATCACAACTTGGATCATCAAGAGACAAGTTCCGCGCTTCTGCAAGAAAACACTAAGAATGAAAATGCCAGTGTTGAAAACGGTGAAATCTACAACCAACTATCAAAGAATGATGCACAAGCGGAAGAGAACTTAAAATCTATGTTCAGTCAAAAGAAAACCTCCTATTCGTTTCATGGA
>NW_007512775.1:0-244 GCF_000475195.1 Diaphorina citri
CAACCCACAACCTGTTAAATTTGAATGGGGAAAAAAGACTAACACTTCGAACTTCTGATTAGAACTTGGAATATTTATACACATACATAAAGTTTATTGATATTTCGGACAGGTTATTTAACACTTACAAACAAAGGTCTCTTTGAAACTTATTAGGTCTTTACTGATTACAAAGTACTTGGAAAAAAATCACTCGGTCTTTCTTCTACTTACTTAATGTCTTCTGCTACACTTTACTTCTGAT
>NW_007512776.1:0-244 GCF_000475195.1 Diaphorina citri
CCGAGAGAGCATCAGCAACTAATTTGGCCCTTGGCCATTTGCAGGTCTATCAATGTACATCTCCCTACATCTTTGATAACATTTTTATTCTAAGAGACCTAAGACTGCCAATTCTTCACGAATGAGGCGAATCGATCTCATGAATCTCTCCTTACCCCTCAAATCAAAGATCCAATTATAGCAAATCAAAGATCAAATGAAATTAAATAAATCAAAGATTCTCCGATCAAATTAATTTCTCCTA
>NW_007512777.1:0-244 GCF_000475195.1 Diaphorina citri
TGGAGGGCCACAAGGTCCAGGTGGAGTAGCATATCCTGGAGGGCCACAAGGTCCAGGTGGAGTAGCATATCCTGGAGGTCCACAAGGTCCAGGTGGAGTACCATATCCTGGAGGGCCACAAGGTCCGGGTGGAGTACCATATCCTGGAGGTCCACAAGGTCCAGGTGGAGTAGCATATCCTGGAGGTCCCCAAGGTCCAGGTGGAGTACCATATCCTGGAGGTCCACAAGGTCCAGGTGGAGTA
>NW_007512778.1:0-244 GCF_000475195.1 Diaphorina citri
TCTCATTAAGTCATGGGTGAAATCCACCATGAGATTTTTTTTCCTCCCCTTACGACTTTACCGTAAAGGTATTTATGGCATCCTTAGTTTCTTCACAAGCAAGACAAACTTGGAGGTAAATCCTCCTCATCTAAAACTTGAGCGAAGTTGAAAATAACTTTGTTTTTTTTTTGCGGGCCTGGTACCTAGTAGCGTACTTTCACTTCCTCGAATCGAACACGCCTCTTGGTGCCGCGTTTGGGGG
>NW_007512779.1:0-244 GCF_000475195.1 Diaphorina citri
ATATGTCAATAATCAAACAAAGGTCTCGACTAATACAATTTATAAACTTGACATTAGCACAGGAGAAATCAGTAGCGGAGATTAAAGGGTAAAAGTTCATGAAACAAACTCTTTTCTTTTGTTTTGCCATAACTTTCGAACTGCTTGTCCGATTTTGAAGAAATTCAGTAAAAATATTCAACACAATTTGGCCCTTTAGACGTACTTTGGGGGCCCTTAGTACGAAAGATAATTAGTCTTTTTC
>NW_007512780.1:0-244 GCF_000475195.1 Diaphorina citri
CAAAAGCCTGCGGGATTGCTATCCCTACACACGTAGCACTGGTCCTAAGGCCTAACCAACTTTTAAAACTATCACCTTCTGAAAATCATTTTTCATTTTTATTTTATTTTATTATTATTATAATTTTCAACTATAGAATTATGAAAAAAGTAACAAACTATGGCTGTCCATAAAATATTTTTAAATGATAAAATTATGTAAAAAAAAAGACAACAGTGGGATTCGAACCCCCACCCCACCCGCT
>NW_007512781.1:0-244 GCF_000475195.1 Diaphorina citri
GTTCTACTGACCTGTACAGACTGGGCGAAGGACTGCGGGTTCTACTGACCTGTACAGACTGGGCGAAGGACTGCGGGTACTACTGACCTGTACAGACTGGGCGAAGGACTGCGGGTTCTACTGACCTGTACAGACTGAGCCAAGGACTGCGGGTTCTACTGACCTATACAGACTGGGCGAAGGACTGCGGGTTCTACTGACCTGTACAGACTGAGCGAAGGACTGCGGGTTCTGTAGCTTGTCG
>NW_007512782.1:0-244 GCF_000475195.1 Diaphorina citri
AATAACACTGGTCACTGCTCGTTTGTGCCAGTTCCTTTGGTAGCAATATTCCACGGACATGACTTCTGCACAAGTACCAAATAAATCAATATGTACCGGAATGTAGGTACTTATGGGTTCACAATTTATCAATCCAAGATGATGTTGAACTCAAGTAAAATGTAGTCTGGGTGTTGCTATGCTTGATAAATTATTAAAGGTTATTTTTACCGTGATAAAACTGATTAGCACAGTATTAAGTAGG
>NW_007512783.1:0-244 GCF_000475195.1 Diaphorina citri
TCTCTGCCCCTTCCTTTTCTTTCTCCTCTTCCTATTCCTCCAAATTCTCAGAAACATGGTGGAAAAGGAGGAGGAGGAGGATAGACCTCGTCTCCTTTTCCGCCCCTTCCTTTTCCTCCTCTTCCACCATGTTTCTTTTCTTCCCCTCTTTTAATATCTCTCCCCTCCTATATTTCTCCTCTTTACCTCGTTTACCTTCTTCTCGATCATAAATATTTTCCAGATCTCCAACACCTCTTTCCAT
>NW_007512784.1:0-244 GCF_000475195.1 Diaphorina citri
TGTTCGTTCTCGGAACGGCTGGCTTTCTCCTATCCTGTCTTCCTTCTCTCTTCGATTTCGGGACGATAAGACCATAAGAGTTAGAGTTCCCTCTGTCAAACCTCTTGAAAAAAAAATTAGACAAATAAATTCTTAATGCCATAGTCCCTGATAATGCTGAAGCAAGGAAGGTAATTTCTCCTCCCGAGATAAAGTTTCCCCTGTCGTGGAAAGCGAGGAAACAAAGAGGAACAGAGAAAACTCG
>NW_007512785.1:0-244 GCF_000475195.1 Diaphorina citri
GACCGAAAACGAACCAATTTAATCGAACAAAAATAGACAGCAACAAATCATCACAGCCAGCTGAGTGAACTTAGAAGGTAGCCCATCTGCCTTGTAAGCGCTAGGTACTTAGCGGGTTCGATTCCAGCCTGGGGGGAACTATATCCTAGAAGTCCTAAACAATGGAATAACTGGCTTTCTCCTATCCTATCTTTCTTCTCTCTTCAATTTCGGGATAACAAGACCTCCGTTGTTACAGTTGAGA
>NW_007512786.1:0-244 GCF_000475195.1 Diaphorina citri
TCTCTGAGTTGTGAGGCCTACGAGAATTGGTCTTGGATTAGAGGGATTAGGGTTCTTCCCCAGTCTTCTGCAGAAGTCTAGTTCCATGATAGAGAAATCATTGACCTGTAAGTTGTGACGAAAAAAATTAAGTATCAGATTATCAAGGTCATTTTCATCTTCTGGTACCCCGTAGATGACCAAGTTCTTCCGTCTCTTTTCATAATCACACCCTCTCAATTGTTTAGAATGATTATCCAAGAGC
>NW_007512787.1:0-244 GCF_000475195.1 Diaphorina citri
TAAGCGCTAGGCCGCGGGTTCGATTCCCGCCCGGGGCGGATTTTATCCTAAAGAGATATCGTTCGTTCTCGGAACGGCTGTCTTTCTGCTATCCTGTCCTCCTTCTCTCTTCGATTTCGAGACGATAAGACCTTAGCAGGTACAGTTCCCTCTACTTACTTTCCGAGTCCGGAAAAACCAATGTCAACGTCAAATATTGCGCCAATGTAATGATTGCAGATTCATTAGCTGCTATTAGGTCTTG
>NW_007512788.1:0-244 GCF_000475195.1 Diaphorina citri
AAAATTTTCACATATCAATTTGCATTTTAGCTCCTTGATCTAAGTACAATGTAAGTGTCCAGATCAATGTGACAGCAAAAAAATAGGCATTGTTGCCAAACATGTCACATGTGCAATGGTGAGAATCTTTAAAAGGGGAAGGTATATTGCACAGTGCTTCCTCCGGCAGTGAAACAAAGTCAGGTAAGGCGACATCCACCTTACCTGTTCTGGAATCCAACCTCTGAACTTAGAGCTACCTCTG
>NW_007512789.1:0-244 GCF_000475195.1 Diaphorina citri
TTATTATTTTTATTTTATGTATGATATACCTATGACTGCCTAAGCACCGACAGTAATACCAAAAAAAAATCTTACATTCAAAGATGTCAAAAATAAATACCTAAATCCATCTGAAAATACCAAAAATAAATCGTATCTAGCAAAAATACAAATATACCATCTAGATCTTGCAAATATTTCAACGGGTTACTTTCTGGTGTTCTCGTGTTGACCCAGCACCTAAATGGGAAGTATTGTGTCTCTT
>NW_007512790.1:0-244 GCF_000475195.1 Diaphorina citri
GTATGACAATAATCCCCAGAATGGAGGAATGCTCTACAGTACCTACAACATCTATTTAACAGCCCGCCACACCCTGTGACAGCAGCCACCTTCCTGAACCTGAAAAATGAGTGAGTGAACGTTGTTAAAGACGTTAACAACAACATGAAACAACCTACCACATAGGTACCTGCTATTTGTTGATAATCATCATAATGTACAATGCCGAGGTAAGGTTCCAACGTGGTGAAAGGATACGAAGCAA
>NW_007512791.1:0-244 GCF_000475195.1 Diaphorina citri
GGTAGAAACTTGTGTATCCGAATAGATTCCGATGCCCTTACATTGCCGCAATCCGGTCACGATTTATGAAGTTTGATCACCGTTGACATTGATAGTAGATAGGAGATGGAAATTATTTACCACGAACACAAATTACTATCATTAGATACACACTTCATCTGGAAGTTCCACTGCATTTGAATATTAGAAGGTATGGGACGTAAATGTACAAGAGAAGACGCCATTCAAATCTATCAGGACGGAT
>NW_007512792.1:0-244 GCF_000475195.1 Diaphorina citri
GTTTGTGTGCTTACCCGCGATTTTGTAATCGAAGTGCCTTATCTGACATACATGAACAATAGGCAAACAATAGAAGATGCGTTATATGTTGTATTTATTGTTATTGTTATGTTGTTGCGTATTAATTAACACGACTCATGTCAACTAGTACTACTGCTCAATAATTGGGCAGTGGTATACATTTTTGTGAGAATATTTTTGGACGTATGACAGCAAAACAGGCAAACTTGCCAGCCCAGCGGCG
>NW_007512793.1:0-244 GCF_000475195.1 Diaphorina citri
TAGGGGCAGTAAGTGGTTGGAAACTGCACGTTTTGATTTGATCTCTAAAACGCTGTCGATTATGAATGTCGTCTAGAGGAATTAGACCTTCTTGTAAGTCCTTTTTCACCTGCTGAGTCCATTTTGAATAGGATTTTTTATTGGAAATAGAATTATGAAGACGATGGGTAAATCTTGCAGGATTCATTCTTTCTAGGTGACCGAAGAACATCAGCCGACGCTTCCTCATTGTTGTTATGATGTC
>NW_007512794.1:0-244 GCF_000475195.1 Diaphorina citri
AAATGTAATGTAAATGCAGTTTGTGTTATTATGTCACAATTTTGGTGCTCACTGCAGCATTGTAGGATTTTCCCAATAATATTGGGATGTTATCTCAATAATCCTATATCTCAATAATCCTATATCTCAATAATCATATAATCCAATGTTTACCTACCATGCTGGTACCGGTCGCTATGCGCATTTATATGTCATAGCTACTCATTTTCCTTACGAGGCTGAGTGGGCCCCGCAACAGCCAGTC
>NW_007512795.1:0-244 GCF_000475195.1 Diaphorina citri
GTTTACTTGCATGTTCAGAGGAGGTTATAACACCAACATGTTGTAATACACGGCCTTGGTTTTCAACACTATGTTGTAATACAGGGCCTTGATCTTCAACAACATGTTGTAATACAGGGCCTTTGTTTTCAACAACCTGTTGTAATACAGGGCCTTGGTTTTCAACATGTTGGAAAATGAATTTCAGCCAGTTGTTGTGTAGTACCATCATTCCACAATATACTTTCAGTCTGACTTTTTCTCT
>NW_007512796.1:0-244 GCF_000475195.1 Diaphorina citri
CCTATCAGTCCTGCAACACGGAACAACTGTTTGATATGTTGACTAAAGAAACACCGGAGTCTTTGTACATAGGTAAGTCGAAATTTGGTACTGGTTCAGAAGTCGCGTCAATGGAAATTTGGCGAAATTTGGTACTGGTTCAGAAGTCACGTCAATGGAAATTTGGCGAAATTTGGTACTGGTTCAGAAATCACGTCAATGGAAATTTGGTACTGGTTCAGAAATCACGTCAATGGAAATTTGG
>NW_007512797.1:0-244 GCF_000475195.1 Diaphorina citri
TAGACCAGACGGAAAGATATATGAGATAATCTTCTTTCAGGGAGTAGATAGGGGTGGCGTAAGCTGCTTACAGATATTCGAACATCCTAGTAGGCGTATTGTGAAGTTTTGTGTCATGTAAAGTGAGGGTAATTCGGTGTTTTAATGCATGGTGGGATGAAGCAGGGTTTAGGGTTAGGGCGAACACAAAACAACTTGGGTATCTAGAGTATTCTAGAGTATTTACGTAGGTAGGTATTCATAT
>NW_007512798.1:0-244 GCF_000475195.1 Diaphorina citri
AAAGTAGGGAGAGAGGACAGGAAGAGCTGAGTACTAAAAAATTAGAAGCCTTTTCCTTGGGTGAAATATTTCAGGGTAGGTATATAACGGAATGGAACAGAGAGAATCTTTCCTTTGTCTGTCTAATAGGAGCGGAGGATTTTTCAAAATTAAAATATACGGAGAAATAAAAAAGTTCTTTCGAGAAAGAAAAACCCTTAATTTTTTGGCCTTGTTTTATAGGACATTTTTCTAGGGAAAAGAA
>NW_007512799.1:0-244 GCF_000475195.1 Diaphorina citri
CTGTTTTGTTTAATTAACAAAATAGAGCTGCAGTGTGCAGCACAGTAGTAAATGGGTAGGTACGTGATATTTTGTCCAAGGAGCTCTCGATGCCACGGAAAACCGAAACAAAGACTTTTTCCACCATCTGATAAGTGACATATTACGGGGTGGGTATGATGCTACCTATGAAACAACTAGTATAGCTCGCTATACTGTAGTAATAGAAAGTAAAAACAAGTCTTTGCCTTGAGCATTTTAAAAT
>NW_007512800.1:0-244 GCF_000475195.1 Diaphorina citri
CTGAAACAGGTACCTGTCCCCTAGGAACTTAACCACTGGTTGTCAAAATCCCATCTCTGATAGCGTCTAGAATCGAAACTGTAACACACTCGCTTATTCTCTATGTTGTGTTCTGATTAGTAAACTGTTTTGTATATCATTCATTCTTACATTTGATAGGTGTCATATTCCAATTTAAATCCGCCAGTAGTCAAATGACTCCAATCTGGGTCTGGTAGATTGGTTTACTGTCTCCGCGCTGAGA
>NW_007512801.1:0-244 GCF_000475195.1 Diaphorina citri
CTCTCTTTGGCTTTCGTTGACTTTGGTCCGAACTTATTGTTCATCAGAGTGAGCATTTTCTTTTGCATTTCAGCATTGATCTTGGCAGGCGTTGACTCTTGATTTTTCTTTCCAGAGTTTTCGACTTTTTCTGTCTCCTTGAATTTATTTTGATTTACTTCTTGTCTTTTCTCTACCTCAGTGTTGATAACATGTTTCTCCGGGAGAGTAACAGGCCTCAGTTGTCTTTTCTCTAGCTTTGTGT
>NW_007512802.1:0-244 GCF_000475195.1 Diaphorina citri
ATCGTCCCGAAATCGAAGAGAAAAGGAAGTCCCACTAATGAGAACCTAAAAAGTTTGGTCTCTAAAACTGTGTCCACACATAGTCCACGGCCGTCGATCGATGTCGACTGATTCCATCCACAATGCCTCGATAACATAGGTTCACCTCGTCGATCGACAATCGTTAGACTTCCGTCGTCTATGTGTGGACAATGATGCTTTTTTGGTCTGCAAAAGGAAAATCGGATTTATCTTTGAGCTAGGT
>NW_007512803.1:0-244 GCF_000475195.1 Diaphorina citri
CCTCCCCCATTAGTTATTTCAATTTTATGTTTTCTACTTTAAAGATACTATTAGGTGTGTCTGTCTATGGAATTTTGAATAACTTGCCCAAGGAGAGGGGTAGGCCCCCTGGGCCCTCCCCTTAAATACGACTCTGATCACAATGAAAGGACTTTTTCATTTGCAGATGATGGGATAATGTTCGTTCTCGGAACGGCTGGCTTTCTCCTATCCTGTCTTCCTTCTCTCTTCGATTTCGGGACGA
>NW_007512804.1:0-244 GCF_000475195.1 Diaphorina citri
TAGGATCTCCAGGTCCCTAAGTACCTACTACAATTCGTCCTTCACATACCTTCCTTCCTCTCTTTCCTGTTTTACTCCTTCCTCTTCTATTGTCCTGTCTTTCACTACCACCTCTTCTATCGTCCTGTCTTTCACCACCACCTCTTCTATCGTCCTATCTTTCACCACCACCTCCTCTATCGTCCCCTGTTTCACAAATACCTCATAGAGTTGTTGCAAATTAAGGGCCGCTTGTTCATCGTAG
>NW_007512805.1:0-244 GCF_000475195.1 Diaphorina citri
TAGATTATTACCTAACTATTATGCTACAATAGCTAGAAGTTCTGGAGTAGAATCCAAATTATTATTTAAAGATGATAAATTTGCCATTATAAAATTACCTTCTCAAAAAGAAAAAAAAATTTCTGTTAATTGTTTTGCTACTATAGGAAAAGTTGATAATAATATAAAAAATAAATTATATAAAGCAGGTCAAAAACGTTGGAAAGGAATTAGACCAACAGTAAGAGGAGTAGCAATGAATCCT
>NW_007512806.1:0-244 GCF_000475195.1 Diaphorina citri
TACATATAATAATAATAATTTTCCCCCAACTAGACACTATACTTACCTATCTCAACTTTGAATAGCGTATATTTCCTGGACATTGTTCCTTGTCTTTTAGGTATTTCTTAGGACATTTAATCTATCCATACAGTTTGTTGAGTTGATTTTCATTTAGTCAACATAATGGTCACTCTCCCAGATATATGTAATTTCTGTAACACCTTTACAAACCAATTGGAAATATTATACCTACGCTTTACCA
>NW_007512807.1:0-244 GCF_000475195.1 Diaphorina citri
TTCGGTTTTCGGTTTCGGTTTTCGTTCGGTTTTCGATCCCGTGCTAAATCTAAAAACATGATGTAAACAAGATGGCGCTAACATGGGTTGCGTTATGGGGATCAGGATTCGATGCGAAATCTCCCTAATATTCAGTTTATTATTATTCTTGATTTGATTTTTTGAATTTACTTTCATGTAATGATTTAAAATCAAGACTGGAGCCCGTTCTCCCTTTATTCCCAATATAATGTTCAAGTCACCC
>NW_007512808.1:0-244 GCF_000475195.1 Diaphorina citri
TTTTTACATTTAGGTAACTTTGTACAAATCCCAAAAAGCTTCGCGGGCCACAAAAATGGAATGGTTTGGAAACCCCTGTCCTAGGACAATACAAAGCTCCGCCACACGGATTCAATTAGAAGAAGAAATATTGTTTGTTTCTTTTCGTTGTAGTTCCCTCTCTTTCTTTCCCCCTCTCTCTCTCTCTCTCTCTCTCTCTCTCTCTCTCTCCTTCCCTCCCTCCCTCCCTTTCTTCCCCATTCTT
>NW_007512809.1:0-244 GCF_000475195.1 Diaphorina citri
CTCTAACATTAGTAAAGAGAAAATAATAGAGAGTCTCTAACATTAGTAAAGAGAAAATAATAGAGAGTCTCTAACATTTTCATGAGTTTGGTTTTTCAGTCGACCACGCGCTAAAAGTCGCGCGACTACGCTTCCAATGTGCGACGAACCCTACAACAGCTTGGTCTTCCAACCTGGTCTTTCGACAGATCGTTGCGTATAGCGTGTGGGCAGTCCGGAAAAATGAGGCCAGCCACTTACTATC
>NW_007512810.1:0-244 GCF_000475195.1 Diaphorina citri
TATGAACCAATCCAAGTCATAATTCCAAATAGAATGACTATCAACGTGCAGAACAAATCAGATCATGACACTAATATGACTAATGCAATCACTGGTTCCATCAATTACTTTGAATCTACAGGGTGGGCTGATGAAATATACTGATGAAGGAATGTGTGACTAAAGAGAAGTGATAAAGGAATCTTTCAAAAACGCTTCGTGTTGAAAAACCAACGTCAACAGTTGAAACACCAATGTCAAAAGT
>NW_007512811.1:0-244 GCF_000475195.1 Diaphorina citri
CTTTCTGCGCGCGGGGCGGCCCTTGCGCGCGTGGGCGGGGGCGGTCCGGGACGGGTCTGGGGATAACGAGCCTGAGCTCCTCTTGACATCAACGCTACTGTCAGTTATAAGCAATGTTTTTTGTTATACTGTCTGTAACCCTTTTACCTCCTACCTCCAGCCCATTGTTTGTTTGCCAGTTTGATCGCCCGTTTGTCTGTAAAATGTGTGTGATGTGTGAATATTGTTCTTGTGTGTCGTGTGG
>NW_007512812.1:0-244 GCF_000475195.1 Diaphorina citri
AAAAATTCTGTTGGTCCTCATTTTTCCTGCTCTATGACTTTGAAACATCACCCAAGTAAGCGCAACTGATCTATTGTTCTATAGACTATCTTCTCATCAATAGAACACGTCTCCTATGTTTACAATAACGCTGACACGTGACACTATTTGGTTTAATTAGGATGGGTGTTGGAATTCTATCCATGTACCCAACCAAATCTCCTGTCTCCGAATCGAGCGTAACCCCCCCCCCCCCCCCCCCCCC
>NW_007512813.1:0-244 GCF_000475195.1 Diaphorina citri
TTTTCACCACAAGATCTTGATCAGGTGTTATCTTGGTGACATTGCCATCAGTATTGACACATGACGTTTCCATTTTGCTAGAAAACCTTTCAAATGGGGGGAGAAGAAGGAAAAGATTTTGCATTCAATAACAATAATTCATTGTCTTTTCTTTCAAATATATACGGGGTAGTTCAATGCAAATATCGGTTTTCCTTACGAAAAGAGTGTTGTCAGATGAAAAATTTAAAATTCCCTATGTCCT
>NW_007512814.1:0-244 GCF_000475195.1 Diaphorina citri
AATAAATGTGGGCAGGTGGGCCAATAAATGGTACGTTTTTTAGGTGGGCGAATAAATGGTACACTTACCCTATGCAAAGGCGACTATTTGTGCGGACGATTCGACCTTATTTGTCCAAAGTGATAACGAAGAGGACTTGTTGTTGAAAGGTGATCTTACCTTAGCACAGGCACAGGTGTGGTTTGGATCGAATAGATTGCATCTGAATCAAGATAAAACTCAAAAAATGATTTTTAGCCTCAGA
>NW_007512815.1:0-244 GCF_000475195.1 Diaphorina citri
AGGGTGAGTTCCTTCTAGCTCTTACGCATTCCCATTCTGCCCACGTTCAAATCGTGAGCCCCTTATTGTTTAAAGCCATAGCAAACTTTATAGACCCGATATAATCCACATATCGTCTATCTATCATACTACCCATCATCCCCTTTATCTCGGATTATCAGTCAACCTCCGTGTATCGGACGATACACACAGTACGTAGTAAGTCAAAGGGATAACAGACGTTACTCCCAAGAGTGTACATAGT
>NW_007512816.1:0-244 GCF_000475195.1 Diaphorina citri
TCTTTTATATTGTTTTCCCATATCAAGTAGGTCAATAGTATGCAATTTTGTTTACATCTCATTCGTCTAACAAGAAAACGCTAGACATGTTGGGACCGTCAGTACTTTTCTTCGTGCTCATGTATGTTTTTGAACCTTTTTATACTATTTTTTACTGTGGTTATGCTTAAAACCCAGGTAACTATAGTATCTGACTGAGAAGAAATTGGCACATCCACCAATAACAACTCATATTAATGGTGAA
>NW_007512817.1:0-244 GCF_000475195.1 Diaphorina citri
ATGGTTCTCTCTATTGAAATCCATCTTTTGTAACCCTCTTCTTCTTTTTTTACACCCACGCAACTTCTCCCTCTCCTTCTCTCTCTCTCTCTCTCTCTCTCTCTCTCTCTCCTGAAGTCAACTAGGACTGTATTTTTCTTCATAACAATAACAGAGAACCATTTTGAATAATGTCCCCTTATTATTCAACGCCAGAAGGACAGAGAAGGAGAGATACGTAGAGAGAGAGAGAGAGAGGGAGAGA
>NW_007512818.1:0-244 GCF_000475195.1 Diaphorina citri
AGGGAAGGAAGAGGTAAAGGAGGAGAGAAGGAGATAGAGAGAAGAGAGGTACACAAGAGGAAATGCAGAGGAATGGGAAGAGAGAGAATGGGAGCAGAAGAGTAAAATGAAGTAGAAAAGGAGGCGCAAGAGAAGATAAAGGAGGCGTAAGAGAAGATAAAGGAGTCGTAAGAGAAGATAAAGGAGGCGTAAGAGAAGATAAAGGAGGCGTAAGAGAAGATAAAGGAGGCGTAAGAGAAGATAA
>NW_007512819.1:0-244 GCF_000475195.1 Diaphorina citri
GATGGTGAGTGCACCCTGTACAGGTACAATGTAGGTTATACAACTCGGAGTGACAATTTTCTTCATTCTACGTCAAATTAAAGTTTTGACAATTACCTTACATACAGGGTGGATTCAAAACTGTGGCGTATACAGGTGAGAATGTGAGAATAGCACAGCCATATTAATGTTTCAATATGTTTTTTGCTTTAATCCGGTCCACCATTCTAAGATTTGTTCGATTCTTTGGTGATGATAGCTCGAT
>NW_007512820.1:0-244 GCF_000475195.1 Diaphorina citri
GCGGGTAGTGGCATTTTTCCACTTGTAGAAAAATTGCAAAAGCACTTTTAAAATAATCTCAGTGGAAAACGAATGTTCATTGGTGGTAGTGGTACATTAGGGTTCTCACTTTAAATAAGGATTTTCACTAATAAAGAACACAGAAAAGACTGCCCTTCATCCTACCCTTTTTTGGCTTTTCTTTTTTCCTTTCCTCTTTCCTTTTTTTTACTTTTTATTACCCATATTTTTGGAAATTTTGAAT
>NW_007512821.1:0-244 GCF_000475195.1 Diaphorina citri
TAAACCTATGGATATTATGAACGAAGTGTACAGAGCAATGAAAGCCCTTGGCTTCGAGTGGAAACTTATGAATAATTATCACGTTAGAGTGCGCCACAGTAACAAGAGAACCAAGATGTCGCTACAACTGTACCAGGTTGGTTATAAAAATTATCTCCTGGACTTTAAGAGCATTAGTAATGAAGAGGACATGGGCTTATGTTCTGAGACTCAACTGTCTCAGACAGTCCTTAGCAATCACAAT
>NW_007512822.1:0-244 GCF_000475195.1 Diaphorina citri
CCGGGCGGGAATCGAACCCGCGGCCTAGCGCTTACAAGGCAGACGCACTACCAACTAAGCTAACTAGGCTGGCGAATCTTACTTATGTATTTATCATACACCTAAACGGGCCAACCCTTTACTGCATAAAATTTACAATAATTTACCCTAACTAATCCTACTCCTTGCCAGCCTAGTTAGCTTAGTTGGTAGTGCGTCTGCCTTGTAAGCGCTAGGCCGCGGGTTCGACTCCCGCCCGGGGCGG
>NW_007512823.1:0-244 GCF_000475195.1 Diaphorina citri
ATCTGACCATCGAAAATTTGACCCGATTACATTACTTTCCTTCCTATAGGATAAGGAAAGTAAAAACCAGCGTGTGACTCACAGCAAACAAATCGCTCCGATATCTCGATAACTACTAAAACTATAGGCACTTGGATATTCCAATAACAAACCAGCTGATAGTCGTAATTCCCTGATAACGATTAAGTTGTCGTTAGAAGATTAGAACTGAGATGAGGAAGTACCTATGTACTTAGAGAAGAGG
>NW_007512824.1:0-244 GCF_000475195.1 Diaphorina citri
TACTTAGCTGATCCACACGACCAAAAGAGTAATATTTCCAAACCCCAAAAGATTCTCAGCTCAAATACTCAAAATCCACTTGTTGGAATAAGGGTCGCGACATCCAAAGCCATAAATGCCACCCATAAAGGAATACCATAAAGGTATTGAAATACACATGAAACATTAAGACCATAATACTATCTATCTTTAAAACATAAGGTACAGACGATCCGTGGAAGAAAAGCACACAAGATGTTAGGAG
>NW_007512825.1:0-244 GCF_000475195.1 Diaphorina citri
AATTTTAAAGCATTGCACGCCGCCAATGCAGTGAAGCAGAAGTGAGATTAGAGGAAAGAGGAGTGCAATGAGGGGAAAAAAAGGTAGGTGGCACGCCGCCAATGCAGTGAAGCAGAAGTAATATTAGAGGAAAGAGGAGTGCAATGAGGGGAAAGAAAGTAGTTAGAGATTCGTAGATTCGTAGAAGCTTAACCCATCCTTTAGGGCTGTTCGCCCCTACACCTAAGCCTCGGAGTGGGCTTTT
>NW_007512826.1:0-244 GCF_000475195.1 Diaphorina citri
ACTCCGGAAAACCCTTTTGTAAGTGGAAAATCTCAATTTTCCAGACAAACCGTTGACAAATTTTTACCGGCCAGCCCGATTTTAAAAAGCTCTCAATGAGCAAAACAAACCTGTGAAAACCGTTTGTCTTTATCCCAAACCATTTTCCGGAAAACTCCGGAAAACACTTTTGAATAATGGAAAATCTCAATTTTCCAGACAAACCGTTGACAAATTTTTACCGGCCAGACCTGTTTTGAATAGC
>NW_007512827.1:0-244 GCF_000475195.1 Diaphorina citri
AGCGCAGCACCTATCTTAACTAAACGTTTTCTGTTGCATCCTTGTCACATTTGTAAACTACATACCAAATTTCAAGTCGTTAGCTCTTACCGTTCTCGAGATATTTTGTTTACAGACAGACATACAGATACACACACGGACCAATGGCTGAAACTTTGGATTTAGACTCTAGGGACCTCAAAACGTGTTTTGGCATCAAAAACTGACCATCGAAAATTTGACCCGATTACATTACTTTCCTTCC
>NW_007512828.1:0-244 GCF_000475195.1 Diaphorina citri
AAATTCGGTCTGGTTTTAGGAATTCTCACAATCAGATCTTCAGTTCAATTTATTTTTTCTCTGATCAGAGTTTTTTTTTTAACGTTTTTGAAGCAAGAAAGGAATTTCAACAAAGTTTAATAAACCACATCAGTATAGGTATATAGGTAACTATCTACTACCACTATTATTAATAGAAATGTAGCTACCTGTGTTTTTGGTCTTATCTATAGATCTTGGGTTCGATTTATTGGAATTCCAGTAA
>NW_007512829.1:0-244 GCF_000475195.1 Diaphorina citri
TTAGGGGATGAAACCATGTATAGTTTTTTAAGAAAAATAAATGTAAACAATTCAATTCAATTCAATTCAATTCAATTCTCTCTCCCTTTCTCTCTCTCTCTCTTTCTCTCTGTCATCGGTTGTCTCACTCCTTCTACCCACTCTTTTTACCTCTTCTTTCATTTTCCTTCTTGCTTTTTTCAGCCCTCTTGTTACACAACTTTTAACATTTTTGAATAGACGAAGCTCTTTCTACAGTAACTAT
>NW_007512830.1:0-244 GCF_000475195.1 Diaphorina citri
GGATAATGTTCGCTCTCGGAACGGCTGGCTTTCTCCTATCCTGTCTTCCTTCTCTCTTCGATTTCGGGACGATAAGACGATAGCAGTTACGGTTCCCTCTGTCAAACCTAAAAAAAAACCTATTGGTACTATTCGGAAAGTATTGCAATCGGTCCAAATCGGGATTTGAAAAAATTGACTCCAGGCTTCACCTATGTCAAATTAGCTGAACAAGAACGTTAAATCAGAAGAAAAGAGCCTCCTA
>NW_007512831.1:0-244 GCF_000475195.1 Diaphorina citri
GTGTCAATACTCATAATATTACACTCACTATTAAGAAGCTAGTGACAAAGCAAAAGTCATAACAAGAGCCTGTTGTTCTCATGAAATTCATAACCCCGCATATCTCAAAATCCGAAAGTTTTAAAACAAGGTCCATAGCTTCTTTCTGGCTACTCATCGTCCCTGCGATTTCGGGTAAAACTGAAAAGGAACACAATATCTGGGGAAGAAATGTAGAATTTTGGGAAGGAGGGAGCGAAAATGA
>NW_007512832.1:0-244 GCF_000475195.1 Diaphorina citri
GATAATGACCTTTGAGCGAGAATAAGTTACAATTAAATAAAGGTCATACATTATTGGTCGTGATTTGTCATTTTCAACCGCCTGACTAGATTTTTTTTAATAGCTGCTTAAAGCTTAATGGCAGTTTATAATGGTCGTTAATGAGCTTACTAAGTGGTTTTGGCCGGCCTAGTTAGCTTAGTTGGTAGTGCGTCTGCCTTGTAAGCGCTAGGCCGCGGGTTCGATTCCCACCCGGGGCGGATTT
>NW_007512833.1:0-244 GCF_000475195.1 Diaphorina citri
AGAAAAATTCCGTTAGTCCTCATTTTTCCTGCTCTATGACTTTGAAACATCACCCAAGTAAGCGCAACTGATCTATTGAGAGTAAAGCACATTTAGAAAAGAAAAAGAAGATAAGGAAGAAGAAAAAGCACAGGAGAGGATAATACGTGGATTTTTCTTTTTCCTACTTTTTTTTTGATATGGGGAGTGTGGGATTTCTGTCTCGATACTAGTGAGCCCTACCCTCCCCTTTCCTTCTCTTATG
>NW_007512834.1:0-244 GCF_000475195.1 Diaphorina citri
TTTTCTTTGGTCCAGGGCAGTGTTAATTTGGTCGGAAAATTCTTGAAGAAGTGTTATTGTGCTTTTGTTACTTTGAAATCCGTGTTGAAACTTGGGAATTACGTCATTTTCGTCAAGATATTTTTTCGTTTGTATATTAATGTGTTTTTCTAGGACTTTTTCAATGATAGGTAAGGATCCCACTGGTCTATAGTTGCCTAGGACATCATGTTTTCCTTTTTTATACAGCGGGGTGATGCTGGAC
>NW_007512835.1:0-244 GCF_000475195.1 Diaphorina citri
TCTTACACTAGTCAGCTTACACACCGGAGATTTCGGGTTTGATCTCCGGCAGTCATTTGGACAGCATTGAGCAGAAAATAACCATCCATAAAGGGAAATGTCTTGTGGGTGGTTCTTTTCTGCTTAATGGTGTCCAAATGTACCAACTGGGACTTGATGAACTATTGAGTATTGAGCCCTTTTTTGAGTCTTACTTTCGTCAAGCAACCAACCAACCTATAATCCCTATATCCAGGTCTGTTAT
>NW_007512836.1:0-244 GCF_000475195.1 Diaphorina citri
TTCTACAGGTACCTATATTATTGTACCTGATACCTAAATTACTATTGTTAAAAATAGGTTAAAGCTACACAAAAAAAGAGCTACATTGGCTTTAAAATCCGAACCCCAATTCACTTTTCCGAAAGGTGGGAAAAAATCGGATAGGATTAGAACCCACGCCAAAAATTGTTCACCGTAGATTCCATAACCATTAGCTATTTCGACTAAAAAAAACATCGCTACGGGACAGATGATTTCCTCTGAA
>NW_007512837.1:0-244 GCF_000475195.1 Diaphorina citri
CAATACTTCCCATTTAGGTGCTGGGTCAACACGAGGACACCAGAAAGTAACCCGTTGAAATATTTGCAATCGAAAAACTAGTACAATTTTTTGTTCATGGTGAGAATCGAACCCGGGACCTTCTGCATGGCAAGCAAGAGCGTTACCACTGGGCTAACCGTGTCCCAATTTTTCTTTTTCTTCTACGACTTCTAGATACCGAGATAAATCGATTTAAATAATACCGGTAAATCGTAAAGTTTGA
>NW_007512838.1:0-244 GCF_000475195.1 Diaphorina citri
AGAAAGAGGGAGATGTAACTGTTTTCTTCAGCTGTGACGCGTGCACCAATCTGCTGTAATAATTATCTCTCTCTCTCTCTCTCACACTCTCTCTCTCTCTTTCTTTTCCGTTCTTCTTGTTTCTCACTCTCTTTCACCCTCGTCATCTTCCATCCCTCTCTATCCTCTCCCAAATTCTAATAACTGGTTAATTTACCACATTCACCAAAAACGCCTTCAACGCAAACGGCCTACTGTACGTAGA
>NW_007512839.1:0-244 GCF_000475195.1 Diaphorina citri
CCTCTGAAGTCTTATCTTTCTTTTGTGATGAAGCATCCTGAAAACAAAACAAATAGAAAAATCAAAGTGTTAAAAAAAAATATTATGGATACCTATCCATTTATCCACCAATAGTTCCTTTAAGTAATGTTTATTTGAGGATTTTAATGATATTTTTTCCTACTGTAATAAGTTCTCGAGTCTGTAATAAGCAGGAAAAGTGGGATAAGTAAAAAAAAAAAAAAAAATCAAATATGAAATAATA
>NW_007512840.1:0-244 GCF_000475195.1 Diaphorina citri
CTCTCCTCTTACCCTTACCATACTGCATTACATGTACTGAATATTGACAATAGGATAGTAGCGGGCTCCATCACAATACACGTTTGGTACACGGTACAATTACATCATACACATGTATACTTGGTTTAGAAAACAGCACAAAGATGCAAAATGCAAGTAAATAATAAATAAATAAATTATAGGTAATTATAAAACATTGGGTATTGGGATTTTCCAGAGGGCAACTCTCTATGGACTCTTTGGA
>NW_007512841.1:0-244 GCF_000475195.1 Diaphorina citri
GGACAGGATTTTTTTTTAATATAGATAGAGAAAGCCAGCCGTTCCGAGAACGAACCTTATCTATTTAGGATAATATTCTCCCCAAGTGGGAATCGAACCCGCGACCTAGCGCTTACTGCCTGTAAACGACCATTTCATGAGAAATTTTAAGTGGACCAACCACTGCTCTTCTAAACAGTCTCTCGTTTTAGGTTTTGTAATTTATATGTCAATGATTGTATTGATATTTCCTACTTTCCTCCTC
>NW_007512842.1:0-244 GCF_000475195.1 Diaphorina citri
GGGGCGGAGTTTATCCTGATGGGATAATGTTCGTTCTCGGAACGGCTGGCTTTCTCCTATCCTGTCTTCCTTCTCTCTCCGTTTTCTTACCCAGAGAATTTTCTTACCCTTCAATTTGGGGACGATGAGACACAAACCTTCTTTGTTACAGTTCCTTCTCCTTGTCTTTGGTGGATTATAGTGCTTCAGATTTTTTGTCTCCTCCGAGATATGAACTGAGACTCCCTACTAGTGGAGATGTCCA
>NW_007512843.1:0-244 GCF_000475195.1 Diaphorina citri
GAGCCAATGGACAGAGAGGGGGCGGGGCTATCAAAGCTGAAGGTAAGGGACAGAAAATATGTAATAAAAGAGCATAATGGGACCATAAATGTTGTATAAGAGTGAACGTAAATACTCTTTAGCGCCGCAGGCCTTTTTTCAATTTGGCATGTGGTCTTTCTTTATCAGTTTTGTGGTCTTTTTTTTCTCTATTAAAAAAAAACTCTCGGCACACGGTTTATGTTTCCTATATGTTAATCCCCTC
>NW_007512844.1:0-244 GCF_000475195.1 Diaphorina citri
TGAAGTAATGCGAAAGCGGTTGCAAGGTAAAACTTGAAAAAAAGAAAAATATATATACGTTGAAAAGATACGGTTTCTACCCGGGTAGAATTGGAATAGAATCCGGATACAGGCTCGGATTATGCTCTTTTCTACTCGGATATAATCCTATTTTGGTTACTTGGGCAGTTGCAAGTTTGTAATGAATTTGGTTCCAGCTCGGATGACCTGAGTATAGGCAGTAACAGTGTGACCGACAGTCCTT
>NW_007512845.1:0-244 GCF_000475195.1 Diaphorina citri
AGGGAATGAAATTCGAATCGTAAAGGCGAAATCACAGAGAGAGACTAACAATCCTTTCTAAAAAGCCCCTCTTTTGACAAACCCTTTCTGCATACTTTTATCACACCCTTTGTTACACAAGTAACATACAAAATACGTACTTACCTAGGTAAAAGTGAAAGACTAGGGGTCGAATTTTAAAACCGGATTACCTTTTAGGGGCGGTTAGGCTTAGAGTGTTCGGAGAGGTTTTAAGAATTTTTTT
>NW_007512846.1:0-244 GCF_000475195.1 Diaphorina citri
AAATAAGGTTTGTTTTTTGGGGTATTTTGTTTGTGATGGTGATCAGGTGTGGAAGACAGCGCTAGCCGAAAAATCGTCATTTTGAAAACGCTCAATCTGGTGCAAAATTCGACATACTGTCTCTAGCATTTCCTGGACTATAGCTCGAATTTCTCGATGAAAAGCACCCGTTAACTCATCCAGAATCCTTGTTTTATAAATATAAACCTTGTTTTTTACGTAGGTATTTCCAAAAGAAAAAAAA
>NW_007512847.1:0-244 GCF_000475195.1 Diaphorina citri
GAAACTGACTAGGAGAAGAAGATGATGACGAAGAAGAAAGAAGAAGAAGAAGAAGAAGAAGAAGAAGAAGAAGAAGAAGAAGAAGAAGAAGAAGAAGAAGAAGAAAAAAAGACCATGAAGAAGTACGTATATTTTTACTAAGTATTGCAATCGGTCCAAAATTTCAAAATCGGGAAATGGTTGGAAATATCCGTTTTGGGATTCCCTGATGTCAAAAAAGTGGTTTTTAGCCCATGGTCTGTAC
>NW_007512848.1:0-244 GCF_000475195.1 Diaphorina citri
CTAGGGAAATCTTTTTGATCACTACTTACACCATATTATGAACTAGAATTATCGCCTTCAAGACAGACTGAAGTCACTTTTGGCCAATCAGACGTTTGGAATTGATGCTTCAGTGCTACTTGAGAACCAGTATTTTCTTCATAAATTCATTAGTAACTAGCCGAAATCTGCTAGTAAATCCTTAAGGCATGGCCGTTCATGTCACTCATCCATTTAGTGGTCTTGCTCGGCGTAGCTTAACAAA
>NW_007512849.1:0-244 GCF_000475195.1 Diaphorina citri
ACCACGGCTGACAATTCCTTCGACAACATTCACGATACCATGATACCAATCTTGAAGAAATGGTTTGGAGACTCCTTACATTACATTTACATGAGACCTTCTCACTCGAGGGAGAAAGACTTGGATGATTGGGGTATACCGCAAGGATCTCAGTACAGACCCACTATGGTGAAGCTCTTCATAGTATCACCAAGATTTGCTAATAAAACTGTCGACGAAGTAAGTAGTTGTTTGAAGCTAGTGC
>NW_007512850.1:0-244 GCF_000475195.1 Diaphorina citri
TAAAATAAAATATACCTTGTTTATCCTGCTCGAATGAGACTAAAAAGTCCCTTTGCCCAAGCATTCTGACGTGAACATAAGGACATAGGAACAGACCATATTACAAACAGAAGCATGTTTGTAACTTCTAAATGACTGAGATATGATTTAGTTAAATTTAGTTGTGTTGCAAACACCATTTAATTTTGCAAATGAGCAACCTGAACTACTTTCTAAAATCTAGAGACACATGGGATGTATTTCA
>NW_007512851.1:0-244 GCF_000475195.1 Diaphorina citri
AGGTATCATAAAAATAATATGCCTCTCACGACTCATATCACGATACTACAGATGATATTCAATTTTGCCACCGCCTAAGTATTCAATTTCCACAAAAGAAGAAGCTGGATCATCAAATTTTGTAGTATTTCTCTCGTCTAAACTTTAACCTCATATGAAACCGTATCATGTGGTGAGAACAAATTGCTCTCTTTTTATCCTGCAACAAATCTCTCGGGCTTCAATTTCCCACTCTAGTTTTGGC
>NW_007512852.1:0-244 GCF_000475195.1 Diaphorina citri
GCTTCCCTTCTGATGAAACCCCGGATATAAAAGTGAAAACAAAACCTTTCACATAAAAGAAGAAAAGCGAATAAAAGAGAAAAGAGGAGAGGGAGATAAATAGCGAGAGAAAGAAAGAAAAGCGAGCACTACAAGAGGGAAACGGAGAGAAAGAACTGCGTTAGACGAAAGAGTGAGTGAGGGAAGGAGAGAGGGTACAATAACAAAACATTCAAAGGTAAAAAGTGAAAACGCTTGTGTAGTG
>NW_007512853.1:0-244 GCF_000475195.1 Diaphorina citri
TTGGGACTCAGCCAGGCATAAATGTGTAATATTCGCCCAACAGATATCAATTTGTTAATTAATCATGAGCAAATTAATGGGATTGAAAAGTAAAAGTGAGGTTAGGAATTGATATGGAGCAAGATCTACCTATTTAGGTGAAATCTGCCCATGTGAGTTTTCCCTAGTACTGATAGTGGAACTGTTTGATTAGGATTTGTTTCAAGGCAGTTGTGTTTTTGAATGTTGATCATGATCATCTAAG
>NW_007512854.1:0-244 GCF_000475195.1 Diaphorina citri
TTAAGCTAACAGTTTAAAAGAGCACCAGATGTCAGTAGTGATGTTTTGAATAAATATTCACGTTAGTTGTAATCTTCATTCATATGCATAAACAAGAATTCAAGAGAACTTAATACAATACAGTTAAAGTACCAATCGGTACTCTTATAACTAAAATCAATCAAATGAAATCCATAATTTATTCATTGTGGTAAAGCAGAGCCTTTTCACAAACATTAGTGAATATCACAGCATTACTAAGTGC
>NW_007512855.1:0-244 GCF_000475195.1 Diaphorina citri
TTTGACCACAATAATAGTAGTAGCCTACTGCTGGAGTAAAGGGACTTTTCAGTCCTATGCGAGCAGTATAAATGAGCATTATTATTATTATTATTTCCATCTTTTACCTTTTGCTTATATTTGTTTGTTTTCAGATCTCCCCAGTCTGTGTCTCAACCTGTCCAGTGGTCTGCTGAGCCTATCTCATCCATTCTCCTCTCACCTCCACATCTCCACACTCAGCCTATCCACTCAACTCACCTCC
>NW_007512856.1:0-244 GCF_000475195.1 Diaphorina citri
CAATTTAGAGAAATGTTCCATTCAAATTTAAATACACCTAACTAGGTACTTAGGTGTATCTTGAAATTTAACATATTAAATACCACTACCCCGAAACCACACAGAACATTGGAGCTTTTCGCAACACTGACCATGGTTAGTATCGGGACGGGTGCTCCTTTGATCATGTAAGGTAAAACACCCAGTCATCGACACCCTTAAGGATTTTTTCATTTTTAATTTGCTATAACTCGTCCATTTATTG
>NW_007512857.1:0-244 GCF_000475195.1 Diaphorina citri
GGCATTTTTAACACGGAAAACCTAGTTTGAATCCCAACAAAGGCAAAATAATTGAGTCAAAGGAAAACCATTTAATAGATCGAGTTTAAACACATTAATTCCCTTTTTTATTAAATTTTTCAAATTTCATTGCCAAGATGAAAGGTTATACTGTGGGGTTTTTCATTAATCAATAAGGAATTAGACACTATTTTTGTTGTAAATATTTAATATTAAATCAAGTAGCTCGTGTCTGGTCTCTGGA
>NW_007512858.1:0-244 GCF_000475195.1 Diaphorina citri
GTGGGAATTGATTGCAAAGGAGGGTAGTAATGCCGTGATATCCACAAAAGTTGTGAAAAAGCTCTGCTTTACCACAAATAATTCGAGAGATTGAGATTCATTTAGATGTCCCCCATTCAGTACCGTAAATCCACCACTGAGTGCTTTATTATACTTTATTTCATATCTACATAGGGTAAGTGTACCATTTATTCGCCCACCTAAAAAACGTACCATTTATTGGCCCACCTGTACCATACGCCAC
>NW_007512859.1:0-244 GCF_000475195.1 Diaphorina citri
CTCCCCCGATGGTAGAACCTGGATTTAACTTTCTTTCTGATGCTATTTATTTGAACATATGAAAGTTTCTGAAGACTATATATAAGTATTGCATCCGTAAAAACATGAATATTTGGATGCGAAGAATTAAAATATTTAGAGACATGTGAATGAAATGACTTACATAATAATTTCTAAACACCAAAAGATTTTTACCACGCTCACTTGTCAGAAATTTAATAGTTGACATGATGATGTCCAAAAC
>NW_007512860.1:0-244 GCF_000475195.1 Diaphorina citri
ATGAGTGAAATACATATCTACTGAGTTACTGACAGGTGGTTATGAATATTTTTGACTTATAAGTATTTGAGTAGGACAGCATTAACCATCCATAAGGCAATTTCTCCTTGTTACTTTCCTTTCCTTCTTTCCTTTCCTTTCCTTATCCTTTCTTTACTTTCCTTCCGTTTTACTTTCCTTATCCTATAGGAAGGAAAGTAATGTAATCGGGTCAAAATTTCGATGGTCAGTTTTTAGTGCCAAA
>NW_007512861.1:0-244 GCF_000475195.1 Diaphorina citri
AGAAAGCAATGTTTATGTAATCTTCAATCCATTTTCGAGTTCGCAAATGGCACTTTTCACCATAGTAAGATCCGCCCTTAAACATCATAAGCTTCTTCCCTGATAGTAATATTAAGGAAGGCTGGAAGGGAGTGGATATCACGCAACATCACTCCCAGTCCACCAAGCTGATCCTGTTCATAGGATAGGTATACTCTTCTACTTCGTTTCAGCTACAGGAAACACTCCTCAATTTACACTTCAC
>NW_007512862.1:0-244 GCF_000475195.1 Diaphorina citri
TTTAATAAAGCATGGTTCTCCGTGGAATAAAATGGACTTCTTAGATGATTTGAGAAGTAAACATTCTGAAATTTTGTAGGGAACCATAATCAGACCAATAGCATTCTCGACTTTGACGATACATTCATTTCCTTTTGACAAAATTTTCGATGACAAATTCGAGGAAATCTCGTTGATGCAACTTTCAATTTCACCTTTCAATGCTTCAAAGCTTGTGGGTTTGTTGGTGTAAACCTGTGACTTT
>NW_007512863.1:0-244 GCF_000475195.1 Diaphorina citri
TGGTGGACCTGGGCTGCTCCAAGGTAAACTTTCATTTTTAATTTTATTAATTTATTTTTTCATCCTTTTTAAGATGTTTGAACAGATTGTTTAATAGAGGAAACTGTAGCTGCTAAGTTCTTATTGTTTCGAAATCGAAGATTTAAGTAAGACAAGATAAAAGAAAACCAGCTGGTCCAAGAACGAATCTCATCCGTTCAGGATAAAATCCACGCCGGCAAGAGTCGAACCCACGACCTAGCGC
>NW_007512864.1:0-244 GCF_000475195.1 Diaphorina citri
AATTTAACCTAGGTGCAAAAATCATGGGTAAGATGGGTAATACAAGCTTTAATACATTTGATAAAAGCTTAGAAGACTCCACCTCTAACCAATTAACAAAGACAAGTAACTTCTGGGGATTTGAAATGCCCAAAGCTAAAGGCAGAGTGGAGTGCAGAGCATAGCACAGAGAGCATCAAACAACGACTTCAAACCACATTGAACTGAGAGTAAAAAGCTGTATGCTCTTTGCTCTCCACTTCAC
>NW_007512865.1:0-244 GCF_000475195.1 Diaphorina citri
CGCCGCGAGATTATTTCATAACAGGGTGTTTCGTGAAGTCGAGAACCGCGGTCAAAGTATCGGCTATCGGTCCAATAACATTGTGAACCAGTCTGTATAGGAGTTGAAAACCTCTGGTCAGACTGAATTGAACCGAACAAGAATATGATAAGCCAGCCTAGTTAGCTTGGTTGGTAGTGCGTCTACCTTGTAAGCGCTAGGCCGCGGGTTCGATTCCCGCCCGGGGCGGATTTTATCCTGATGG
>NW_007512866.1:0-244 GCF_000475195.1 Diaphorina citri
GTGCAAAAGGGGGTTAACCGATTACAAACTTAAAAGAACAGAAGATATCTGTTTTTGATCACAAGAAAGAAAAAAAAAAGAAGTCTACACACTTAAGATAATTTTTCTGATCCGGACGAGAGAAGATGAGAGGGGTTTCAGGCGGTATGTTAGGAATGTCTGGGAGAATTTCCTAATTGGCTAAAAAAGAAGAAGAAGCAGAAGACCTGGTAGTGACAATAATAATACCACAATAAACATTTAT
>NW_007512867.1:0-244 GCF_000475195.1 Diaphorina citri
CCCTCTCTCTTCCTCCCCCTCCTCCCCTCTCTCTTTCATTCTCACTCTATCTCTCTCTCTTTCTCTCTCTCTCTCTCACAAACACACAATCATTATTCCCTACACATGTGATCACGACCTATATCTCTCTCACTCACACTATTAAACTTTCCATCTCTCTCTCTCCAACAGAAACTCATATAATATTATTATTCATAATTATTTACTATGTACAATTCTAATTTAAATTTCGAAATTGTATAAT
>NW_007512868.1:0-244 GCF_000475195.1 Diaphorina citri
TAGAAAAAAAAGGTATAGTTCTATTCCCCCGATGAACAAAAAATGAAAAACATTTTTTCATTCAAAAAGTAAAAAGAAAATAATCAATTTATTTAAAAGAATCATATTTAAAAGACATTCGTATAGCTTTCCTTTTCGCACACGTACTTAGTTGTTGCCTCAGCAGTGCGTGAGTGCATGTCATCTCCATTTGGCCGCATACCAGGAGATGTTCATGCGTCTGCTCACTGCCGCATCCGTAGGT
>NW_007512869.1:0-244 GCF_000475195.1 Diaphorina citri
TTTACTCAGTCTTTTGAGGACGAAATCAAGTAATTTATAGGAATATAGGTATATTAATACATCATTTGAAACATTAATGATCAGTGATGGCATAACAATTTAGCACAGTAAAGTCGGAGCTGACATTCTGAAGGTTGTTGGTTCGTATTACAGGAGTTACGAGGAACAAAACATTCAAATTGTGACAATCATTCATGTTTAACACAGCTAAAATTCTTTCCTTTATAAAAGTTACACTTTATTC
>NW_007512870.1:0-244 GCF_000475195.1 Diaphorina citri
ATTGATAAAAGGGAAAGAGGGGAAGTGGATAAAGAAAATAGAAGGGGTTGAGGAGTAAGGAGATATAGGCTGGTCAGATGGAAAGGGGAACCGTGGTGGTCGCCCTTGATGACCGTTTTCGTTTAGTGTTTAATTAGAAAATGAAAATATGTAGATGCGGTTGTTCTATTTCTATTGTACCTGCATACCTGTAATAATTCTTGTGTGTGTGTGTGTGTGTGTGTGTGTGTTTTTTTTTTTTTTT
>NW_007512871.1:0-244 GCF_000475195.1 Diaphorina citri
TCTTTTTTTTTAAAAAAAAAAAAAAAAAAAAAAAAAATGTATCGAAGTATGATTTAAGGGAACGGGTTTGTTTGAAGTTGATTCTCACAAGGGAAAATTTTGAAAGTTTGAAAATAAAATCTGACCCAAAGAGGGTTCTCAAAGCTTACCTACACCATTCTGAGAATCTGAGGAACTTTCGAGAGCAACATGTAAGTACTAACCTGTAATCAGACAAGAATAAAGAATGTGTTAAAGAAAATGC
>NW_007512872.1:0-244 GCF_000475195.1 Diaphorina citri
TCCGCCCCGGGCGGGAATCGAACCCGCGGCCTAGCGCTTACTAGGCAGACGCACTACCAACTAAGCTAACTAGGCTGGTGGGTTGTATGTCTTTTCAATGAAAATAGTGAGGTTTTTAATCATTTTCAATAACAAATTCAGATTATTTTGGATTGTGCCAGCAAGCGGCAAGAGCACGTGGAATTTTTTCCGGTCGATCACTGAAAGTAACGTTGCGTGTGTTTGCTGATCAGGATTATGTTGA
>NW_007512873.1:0-244 GCF_000475195.1 Diaphorina citri
AGCATAGTCACTGATTCTCACGCCCTATTACATTCTTATAATTATTTTATTATTCACAATAAAATTTGCATAGAGGTATGAAGTGTGCACTCGTGAAAAACTCGACACTGCATATTTTTTGTGGGTAAATAATTACCTATGTAGGTTGGTAGGTAGATTGTCTGGTTGGGGGACGTTAAACAGGGAGTAGACCAGCTTAGTCTGGCTGGGGGACTATAAACAGTGAGTATACCAGTCTGAATTT
>NW_007512874.1:0-244 GCF_000475195.1 Diaphorina citri
TAGGGTGACCATAATTTTTTTGGCCCAAAGCGGGACGCAGTCCTTTTTGGACGAAGGGGGGGGGGTGGTGGTGAGGTACAAACATATTTTAGGTGGGTATAAAATATGTTTATATACCCACTTAACTAGGTATTGATTTGATACATAATATTGTATCGTAAAATGGATCGTAAAATGGATTTTTTCCCGAGCTCATTGCTCTCAATGATAATATTAGGTTCGGACCAGCTAAAGCGGGACAATA
>NW_007512875.1:0-244 GCF_000475195.1 Diaphorina citri
TTTTTTTTGAGCTGTCAATAATATTCCTGGTTTTTTGCTGACAGTAGAATGAGATAGCAGAGGAGTTCCTCGGCAATTCGAGTGAAAGCTGAAATCTGTCTTGCCGCTTAGTGCTGGAATCCGATACTTTTCAACGTTCGAAAAGACTTGCAAAAAAGAAAGAAAGAAAAAAAAAATATCTGGTGTGAACATCACACGACTTTCCTTATCCTATTGAATGATGCTTATTTGAGTGTTCTTTTAC
>NW_007512876.1:0-244 GCF_000475195.1 Diaphorina citri
TAAACCTGCCCCACCGGCCGACCTACGATCTTTCGCTGATCTGGAGCGAAATCTTCGAGTATGGTCCGCTTCAGCGCTCGACTCACTACAGGTAAGTAAGGTCGACTGTCTGAGAAACCTACCCTTGTGGTCGAGTGGTTAAGAGCACTGACTCTCAACCTGGAGGTACTGGGTTCAAATCTCAGGTGGAAATTGGGATTTCCCGATTTTTTTTTTTATATATATATAAAAAAGATGAGTGTTT
>NW_007512877.1:0-244 GCF_000475195.1 Diaphorina citri
CCTATCGTCCGCCATCTTGGAAATCCGAGTAACAAAGGCAACTTATCGGTGAAGAAGATGAAGGTGAAGAAGGTGGAGGAGGAGGAAAAGAAAAAGAATTAGAAGGAGGAGAAGAAGAACGTATTATCGTATCTTGAATCCTGAAGAGACAAAGATGATGAGATGTTTGTAGGTATTCTCTCTTTCTCTCTCTCTCTCTTTTTCTCTCTCTCTCTCTCTTTATCTCTCTCTCTCTCTCTCTCTC
>NW_007512878.1:0-244 GCF_000475195.1 Diaphorina citri
AAGGATTCCGGTTATAAGGTGCATTAGTTCACCACGTAGGTAATTAAATGGTAAATAGTATTATGCATTAACCCTTTCACATCGACTTATTTTAGAAAGAATCTTTCAATTTTTCTAATCAGGCATTGTTATTTGGGCTACAAATAAGGCCTCTACAAAGTTTCACGTCCTCCTTGATCTCCTAGTACTGCTGAACAAAAAATCGATCCGGAGACAAAACCAGACAAGTTAGCCAAGTAAATTT
>NW_007512879.1:0-244 GCF_000475195.1 Diaphorina citri
AGCTGAACCGCAGTCAACCATCGTAAGGACTTGTGCTTGTTCTTTCAAAGCAGAGAGAACTCTTTGAAGAACCGCCAGCTAGCTAGGCTGGTTAGAGTTAGCTGTTCTCCTCCCTGTTTATAGTTCCACAGCTAGACACTAGTCTACTATCTGTTTAACGTCCCCAAGCCAGACATATACTTATCGATCGCGCCGGAAAGCATGGGAACGTCAAGAGTTCGAAGCGCTACCCGGCTGTTGTGTA
>NW_007512880.1:0-244 GCF_000475195.1 Diaphorina citri
GAAGTGTTGGAAATGTCTGATACGGATAGGTGTGCGGACCACCATTACTTAACATAGGAAGCAAAATACAAAATTTGTCGGAAATGTCTGAAGTGTTAGAAGTGTATGATCAGTCTGCGCGCTGCTTGATACGCTATGCTCTCCGCTCCTCTCTGTTCTCAGTCTCACCTGGAAATAGATCATCATTTTGCATGACAAGGGCGAGTAGCTCCCTCCAGCCTGTGAGTGAGGGAGCAGAAAGTAC
>NW_007512881.1:0-244 GCF_000475195.1 Diaphorina citri
CGCATAGCGACCGGTGCCAGCATGGTAGGTAAACATTGGTTGTTAGGATTATTGAGATACTTATTGGGAAAAATCCTATAATGCTGCAGTGAGCACCAAAGTTGTCACATAATAACACAAAGAAATTGCATTTACATTACATAATTTACATTTTTTACAAAGGGTGTTAAACCCAAATCCTTCCAACATTTACTTACTTACCGAGGCCGCATTTACTTACTCTCCGTCAGCGAGCTTGCTGGCT
>NW_007512882.1:0-244 GCF_000475195.1 Diaphorina citri
ACTTTTTTCGCCCCCCCCTTCTGCTCCTTTCCGCCAATACAGGAAGTAATTTTCCAAAAGTTCAACTTGTATTCCAAGTCTCATCCGTGGGTGGTGGGTTTGGTAATTTGTTTTGCTGATAAGGCAACAAATGGTTGAGATGAAAACCATATTTTTTCTGGGCCAAAACACAAGATCGGTTAACAAAGTTGGAATAAATTTGTCTCTTTGTCAGAAACTTGTGTGTGCAAAAGAGTAGAATGGC
>NW_007512883.1:0-244 GCF_000475195.1 Diaphorina citri
AATCTAAATCTGTTTTGTGTACTCCGAAAGTTCAGTAAGGTCACGAAATTGTTCATCAGTTCTTTCGCTCTAATGATCAATCTAACTACACATTCTTTGAAGTTCTTTTTATCAATCTCGATTCTTGTTTTTGCTCCAATTTAGATAGCTCCATGACTGTAATCAATTTTAATCTCAGTTTTTTGATTTCAATAACCATGTGTACGCTGTATATGCTTTGACCAGATTTTTGTTGTTCTTTGAG
>NW_007512884.1:0-244 GCF_000475195.1 Diaphorina citri
CACAACAGCTTCCGTTTGTCCAGCTTCTCTCTCCTCTAGTTTCTCTCCAATGCAGGCTACAACATTCAGTCCAGTTTCTAATGCATGAGCAACTTTCTCGGCAATGAGTGAGTCTGGTTCTCCAAATACATTACGTCTTTCTGAATGTCCCAGGATGACCCAATCGATACCAACATCCACAAGCATGGCTGGACTCAGCTCTCCAGTGAAAGCACCCTTGGGTACTTTGTAGCAATTCTGTGCA
>NW_007512885.1:0-244 GCF_000475195.1 Diaphorina citri
CTAATAGCTAGGTATGTTTAACAGAAGTCCTCTGAAAGGTTGCGTATTCTTACCTCCAGGATATTTTTCCGTACAAGAAAAAATCCTTAAGGTAATAATCGGGAAGACCCAAAAGGAAAACGAAGCAAAAGTTAAGAAAACTGCGTCAACTGCGGTAGAAGTGAGACATAAAAATTATTATTTTATATTCGCAAAGAGAGAAAGAAAAGGCTTTGAATAATTTTATTTTGACTTTCGAGAGTTT
>NW_007512886.1:0-244 GCF_000475195.1 Diaphorina citri
TATGGTCAAAAAGGCACAGAAGAAGAAGAAGAAGTGCCAAACAAGTTAAATATTGTTGTACGCATTCGATAAAATCAGACAAATCGTCATTATTTCGACATTCTCTCAACCTATCTGGGTTGACGGACTTTCGAAAATACTTTCTATCGCCCCATATTTTTCGTAGCTCTACCATCCTGTATACAAAACAAAATACATAATTCATAAAAAAAAAGAGAATAGTGCATAGAAATTTCAAATGAAT
>NW_007512887.1:0-244 GCF_000475195.1 Diaphorina citri
GGAGAAACGTTTGTAACTGTAAAGTAATATCATAGTAGAATGCTAGAATGTAAAGTAGATATGAGAATAATATTGTGGCTTTTTGCTGAAAGAGTGAAAGTTTGGTTCGGGTGTGTAAGGAAACCTTTGTCTTGAATCAGTTGAGTCTTGAATAAACATCCGCAAAAATTGTACTTCTGAATCTGCTAGGGATAAGATATTAGGTGACACTGTTGCTAACCCTAAATTGGGAATATGGCATTCG
>NW_007512888.1:0-244 GCF_000475195.1 Diaphorina citri
GTCTCAAGGCTTTTGATTGGTCAATTTTGACTTGAGACTGATCTAAGAACGATCATTCTTGTTCATAAATACGAGTGTAAGACTGATCCATTATGCCTGGTTTTTATTTCTAAGAAGCCGGATTCAGTAGATTATATGAGAATTGCTTGACATTTCAATGCTATACCACTAAGGAATTTTAAGGAATTTATGTTCCATGGGTTGCTTAAGGCGGATTTTTTTTTTTTTTTTTTTTTTTTTTTTT
>NW_007512889.1:0-244 GCF_000475195.1 Diaphorina citri
CTCCTAATTAGTTTTCCAAGAGATTCCGCCACTGAACGTTCAAAATTTTCTATTGATTTTAAACACCATGACACCTTTAACCACACATCCACCGGCCACACAATAAAAACCCCTTCCACTTGCATTACACTATTCAGTTGATAGCATCTCCACGTTAAATACACACAGATCGATTCCCTGGTGAGTCATAAAAGCTTTTCCTAATAATCAAAAGTATTTTACAATATTATTTGATTATAGCGGA
>NW_007512890.1:0-244 GCF_000475195.1 Diaphorina citri
AAATATGCGATGCCCACCAGCGTTAGACACTGAAATAGGAAAACCAAATAGTTAGTTAAAAACAATTCGAACCCGGCAACTCCGAGTTGAGAGTCTGTGCTATTAACCACTCAGCCACTAAGGTGGCAAATACAAAGATGTACGTCAGTAATGTCCCGCCCTTACCTCTTCTTCTTCTTCGCCTTTTCCCGTGTACAGACGGGGTCGGCGTTTTTCGTCAGCCTCTCCATCATCCCTAACTAGA
>NW_007512891.1:0-244 GCF_000475195.1 Diaphorina citri
TCGGCCTTACCGTTCGTTGGAGAGATATCGCGGAGAGACCATGCAAAATCGTCGATTCAAAACTTGAAACCGTTCAATTTCTTTCTCTGTCATTTTTCTCTTCCTTTATGTGCCATATTTTTGTTTCTTTCCTTTTATCCGATAAGCGCTCATTTGTTGACGTTACAGCCTTGCAATGTTCACGTCTATCAAAATCATGTTTAGCAATATTTTTCTTCAATAGTTAATGTTGATTTCCATCAGT
>NW_007512892.1:0-244 GCF_000475195.1 Diaphorina citri
AAGTTGGACTTCACATCATGGAATGAAAATTCATTTTATTCACTTGAAGCTGATGAAATTCGAAAAGTTTTTACCGTACTCGTCGGTAAAAGGGCACAAGTGATGCCTTTAAATAAAAAAGGCCAGCTCTACATTAGTATCTTAGCCCCTTTTTTTGGGTCAAACCGTTTTTCTAATGTAGAGCCTACCTATTGATAAGAAACAGCCCAGAAAAAAAAAAAAAAAAAAAAGGAAACTCCCTTTT
>NW_007512893.1:0-244 GCF_000475195.1 Diaphorina citri
CCAAGTAGATACACGTCAGATACCTCAGCTCTCAGAAGCGACATTGAGTGATGACGAATTTCATAAGCCCGGACCAATCGATGGTTTAATCGGGGCTGAGTTGTTTTCTTTCATCATAGGAAAGAGAAAAGTTCAAGCAGGTTTGAACTCAAACTCACCCGTAATAATGGAATCTGTTCTTGGTGACGTCATACTGGGAAGAGTGCCCATCATATCCACAGATAATAACATTCAACCTTTTTCT
>NW_007512894.1:0-244 GCF_000475195.1 Diaphorina citri
CTACCAACTAAGCTAACTAGGCTGGCTGGTCAGAAGATTGAATCACGCGAGGCAGAACCCAAAATCACGCGAGATAAAGTTGAGGCAGAATTCTGAGAAAATATTGGGGGACCTTGAAAGGAGAGTTATTTGGGGAACAATAGGTACTGGCGTGTGGAAAATAAACACCTTTCGGATTGCCAGTTCAGGTCGTTATATGAACCGTAAAGGTCATGACATCATAAAAGTGAAGCTAGAATCTGTA
>NW_007512895.1:0-244 GCF_000475195.1 Diaphorina citri
TACTAACTGCAAAAAGTATTGAAATCTCCCAATAAAACATCTGCGGTGAAAATTTCAACGCCAAGTCAGAAGGAAAGAGAAAAGAGGAATCTTTTTAGAACCTCTTGGTTTCAGCCAGCCTCAAAAAATATCCTCGGAAAGTTATTTATATTGCAGCTCCAAGAGTCAGAATTCTAACAATATGTCACACACTGAGAGCCCATTCAAATACCAACCACGTACAACGTTTCTTCACTTTGCTTAC
>NW_007512896.1:0-244 GCF_000475195.1 Diaphorina citri
AAACCGTTTGATCTTGACTTGATGTATTGAAAATAAATCTTGATATTCTTGATTCTCCAAAAGATGTCGATCAGCTGTGGTGAATCTTTCAATACGTTGTCCTTTAGATGGTAAGAACATTAACCGATTGTATATCCCAATCACCCGCGGCACACAGGGTAATAAAATCAACGATACATCGTTTATCACAAGAAGGTCTAACAGTAACAAAGCTCAGGGGGGTTCATTAAGGTGGGTGTTTGGG
>NW_007512897.1:0-244 GCF_000475195.1 Diaphorina citri
TTCGTCATACTTGAAGCACAAAAATGTCACTACTTTTATGGTTCCAAGAAACTGGGTTTCGCTATAACTTAAGAACGGGGGGAAAAAACGAGAAATTCGAAATCTCCACTATTTTTTCGAAAGTGTGTGGCATATTGCATACTCGTCTTGTTGTACGGCGTTCATACAAATTGATTAATTCTTTAACTGGATTGTTATTAACTTTCAATCCAAGTGATTTAATTTGTTAATCTGCTTAGTTAGA
>NW_007512898.1:0-244 GCF_000475195.1 Diaphorina citri
CCAAGGCTACGGCTATAAGAAATGCCGAAATCCCACCGCTATTCGAGCCAAAAACCCAAGGCTACGGCTATAAGAAATGCCGTAATCCCACCGCTATTCGAGCCAAAAACCCAAGGCTATAATAAGTGCCGAAATCCCACCGTTATTCGAGCTAAAGACCCACGGCTACTGCTATAAGAAATGTCGAAATCCCACGGCCATTTTAGCCAAAAACCCAAGACTATAATAAGTGCCGAAATCCCAC
>NW_007512899.1:0-244 GCF_000475195.1 Diaphorina citri
TTTACCGCTTTTTGGCGGTTTTCGGTGTAATTTAACAATATCTCGGGAACGGTATAAGCTAAAGTCTTGAAATTTGGTGCGTAGTTCACAAATGTGACAAGGATGCAATACAAAACGTTTGGTTAAAATAGGTGCTGCGGTTGGTGGTATTTTGACCGCTTTTTGTCGGGTTTCGACCGTTTTTTGGCGGTTTTCAGCTATATCGACTAAACGGTTAGAGATATTGTAAATGTTACAACAGAAC
>NW_007512900.1:0-244 GCF_000475195.1 Diaphorina citri
CAGGTAGACTGGGGAAAAATACCTCTCAAAATTTGGTCCCACAGAAAAAAATCCCTTATTATATCCCACGAAATAATTTTACAAGGCGAAAAGAACTTTCGCAAATGATCAACTTTCAGGGAATGATAGGGTTAGGTAGCACGCAAAAAGAACTTTCACAACTGGCCAACTTTCTGGGAATGATAGGGTTAGGTAGCACGCGAAAATAACTTTCACAAATGATCAACTTTCTGGGAATGATAGG
>NW_007512901.1:0-244 GCF_000475195.1 Diaphorina citri
GAATACTCTTCCACCTTTTCGAATAGGACTCTTCCAAGGTGGGCATTTTATGCTTTGAATTTATTTGTTTGTGTGTTGATTTCTGTTAATACGCTTACAATCCGAGGACGAGAAAGTTCCGCATATTTGGCCCATTTCTTGTTGTATTTGTTTTCATCATTTTATGAACTCAACGATCCCTTGACTATTTCCAAGCTTTTGCCTGCTTTCTTCACGTCGGCATCAAAGGAAAGCTTCCTATGGG
>NW_007512902.1:0-244 GCF_000475195.1 Diaphorina citri
AGGCATACTTCCAGGAGACGTTGGAGAATGCCGAGGCAATGTCTATGTATATTGCGACAGCATATTTTTCTTCACGGTTTTTAACAGTGTTAATCAGTTTGTGAATTGCTCCCACGGTATCTTTACCCTTGATGAATCCATATTGTCTTGCACTGAATGGGTTTGTATATGCAGAAACAACTTATTCAGGATTATTTTCTCCAATATTTTTCCCATTACGTCCAACAGAGTTAGTGGACGGTAC
>NW_007512903.1:0-244 GCF_000475195.1 Diaphorina citri
ATGTATTAAATGTGATACTTATTTGTAAGGCGTTTTATGTTGATTCCATTGAGGGAATGGACTGCTAAAAGTTGTGCTTTTCTAGAGTTGTCAGCCTAGTTAGCTTGCAAGGATAGCGCGTCTGCCTTGTAAGCGCTAGGTCGCGGGTTCGATTCCCTCCCGGAGGGGATTTTATCCTAAACAGATAATGTTAGTTCTCGGAATGTCTAGCTTTCTCTCATTCTGTCTTCCTTCTCTCTTCGCT
>NW_007512904.1:0-244 GCF_000475195.1 Diaphorina citri
GACCCCGCCGGGAATCGAACCCGGGTCTCCCGCGTGCAAGGCGAGTGCAGTGACCACTACGCCATGGGAGCTGACGACCACTACGCCATGGGAGCTGACATTACTGTGATATTGTGAGGATTTATTACAGTAAAATTCCTTATCGTAAAACCCGAAAATTTTTCACTTAGTGGGTGGGTGGATGGGTAGGTAAGTAGGTAAAGTATGAGTCAGGTTTTTTTTTTTTTTTTTTTTTTTTTTTTTT
>NW_007512905.1:0-244 GCF_000475195.1 Diaphorina citri
ATAAGACAGAACAAACATATAACAGACAATAATAGGTAGTAGAGACAAAAAAACAAAAAAAAAAGATTATGTAAAAAAAAGAAGCAATTTCCTTTTTTCCACTTTATTTTAACTTTAATAAAATAAAATGTCCTGTCTATTTTTGTTGGGATGTACCCCCATTCATGGAATACATACAAAAATATGTATTCCGTGCTAAATGGGGGCA
The DNA here is from genome assembly GCF_000475195.1 of Diaphorina citri. Classification (NCBI taxonomy): domain Eukaryota; kingdom Metazoa; phylum Arthropoda; class Insecta; order Hemiptera; family Psyllidae; genus Diaphorina; species Diaphorina citri. Next base: position 209 of record NW_007512905.1, read on the forward strand.
AAATTGTTGTGATAATAATTATGTGATTTTTTAATA
>NW_007512906.1:0-244 GCF_000475195.1 Diaphorina citri
TGTCCGCAAGTGCCGCGGAGTAAACCGGATGCGGCTCCGGCTACGGCAAAATCTGAGCGGAGTATATTTGCCGAGCTGAGGCGGAGTAGTGAGGTGAGTGAAATGCTGCTTTTGTATATTGGTTTTTCCTTGCATCTGTGCTCTGGCTCTGTAATAGAAGAACATTATTTTTAGTGATCAGAATAAATATGTATTTCTGGAACTTTTTCGGTTAAGACTTTTTTTTTTTTTTTTTTTTTTTCAA
>NW_007512907.1:0-244 GCF_000475195.1 Diaphorina citri
CGCCCTTCCTCAATCCGTCCTGGGCTGAAGCTGGCAAGGTGAGCATTCCTTGGACCATTTTTAGCTAATTCCCTTTTAGGGATGTGCTTTTTTATAATTTTTCAAAAGGTGTGACGTACTATAGTAGAAGAAAATCCTTTGAAAATGCATAACCATTAGAATAGTTTCTTTGACGTCAAAATAAAGGTGGAAGGAGGAAGAATTTTAATTGTGTTAAGCATAAATGCTCGTCACAAATGTCATT
>NW_007512908.1:0-244 GCF_000475195.1 Diaphorina citri
TTCTGTTTTGTTCTCAGGTGGAGGAGCACAGAGCACTAAGACTGAAAGACACACTAAGATCTTTACACAGTGACAATGAAGTGTTTATTAACTTTGCGTCCAGTGAGTTTAGCACGACTACCAATGCCACCAATAGTAACAAGGTAAGACCTAATGCCACCAATAGTAACAAGGTAAGAACTATGATTCCACCAATAGTATCAAGGTAAGAACCAATGCCACCAATAGTAACAAGGTAAGAACT
>NW_007512909.1:0-244 GCF_000475195.1 Diaphorina citri
AAGAAAGAGAGTGAGTTCAGGATGGGTAGGGGGAGTGAGTTCCAGAGGTCTATGGAAGACAGGAGGAAGGCGTGGGAGTAGGATTGGGTGTGGTGCCGCGGTTTATCTAGGAGGAGTTCATGGGATCTAGTGTCTCTGGAACTCACGTCTGTACGAAATTGATACTTTTCCTTGTATAGGTCCCGTTTGATAAACTGGTAATGTTGTGGGTTGGGTAGGGTGTTCTACTCATTATGGAGTACCT
>NW_007512910.1:0-244 GCF_000475195.1 Diaphorina citri
ATATTTATGGAACTGTTGAGGAAAAAAAAAAAACACAAATTAAACAACTTAAAACAAATTCACCAAACTTACTTCTAACACAATGCTATATCTATCATTACTAGCAATAGTAATGGTGGTCTGAACATTGTTCATCAGATAAATTTCCACGCTCACATCTCTGATCTCTTCTCCATACGATTCCTGCTGGGCAAGGAGTAGAAATGAAATAACCAACTCACAGGTCCGTAGTAAATTACTTTGT
>NW_007512911.1:0-244 GCF_000475195.1 Diaphorina citri
CAGACATACATACCTTCTAATTGGTGTATTGAGTTCAATGTTTATGTCTGGATTACTCAGCTTTTTCACTCTCTCGTCCGGGGGCATTGCCCTGATATCTGTGAAATTCATCTTTGACAACTCTGATCCTCTTTACAGTTCTATTGAAATCACAGTAGGAGAAACAAATCAATGAGTTCAATTTCCTGAAAATTAAAATAATTTTACATTTGATACATTTTTAAAAAGCTTCCTTCTCACTGCA
>NW_007512912.1:0-244 GCF_000475195.1 Diaphorina citri
AGTAAGGTACTTTAGCTAATATATAAGGTTTAAGTACCTACCATTCAGACATCAAGTGAGTTATAAAAATAAAGCTATATTGAAACCAAGTAAAAGAAAGACAAAATATGAGAACTCTGAGAAGCTTTCGAGGTAGGTACTTCTCAAAAGTCAGATAAAAATACACGGTAAGGCATAAGCATAAGGTGCACTAAGGTAAAAATACTTAACGAGGATAAACAAGTATAAAATTAAGGACACTTAA
>NW_007512913.1:0-244 GCF_000475195.1 Diaphorina citri
ATTACCTTACCTTACGAGTATACCACTATATTTGTCTGAAGATTTCGTGTAATGTTTCGTACATTATTGTTTGATATGTAAAAGTAAGAAATTGACTGAAAATCGTGTAAAACTACCTACATGTAAAATGGTGATTTCTCAGATATGATGTTTTGCTACATGTTTTTTACTTACCCCGCTAGTTTCATGAAAGCTTTTTTTCTTTTCGTAATACAGAAATCCTACTGCTTCAGATACTTTTTAT
>NW_007512914.1:0-244 GCF_000475195.1 Diaphorina citri
TTTTCATAATAATCTTCTATCTAACCTCGACCTACGAGGAAGCACTGTGCAATTGTCTTCAGCTAAGATGCTCACTCCCCAAGTCCGAGCACACAAGTATGTTTTCTTCATTCCATGAAGCAGTCCCTCTTCTCGTTATCCAATCCGTTCCCTATCTTCCTACTCATACCACTCCATCCTTTTCCTTCCCGCTACCACTCTTATTCTAGCCTATTTCTTCCTCTTATCCTCCTTCATCCGTTTT
>NW_007512915.1:0-244 GCF_000475195.1 Diaphorina citri
GACCCTGACCTTGTCTGGCATTTGGTAATTATAAACCCTTCAACCTTAGCAGAAAGCAGGACTATGGAATACCGAATCCATGCATTATAATATTTTGCGGATGTAGTGCACACTGTTCCTACTCGCTCATAAGGTAACTGAACAACTTCTATGACCTTTCCTTTTACTAGGTAAAGCGTTGACTGTGGCAGATATTGTGTTGAATGAACTTGATGTCAAGATTATTCAACACAAGATTCGATTT
>NW_007512916.1:0-244 GCF_000475195.1 Diaphorina citri
AGCTAAATGGAGGTAATTTATTTCACTGAAGTATCTGTACCATCTGATAACTGAAGACTTCAAAGATCAAGTTCATTTTGTGCTACAGTTTACTTGTTGACAGAGATCTTTATACCTGTCTTATCTTCGGGTCTTCGATCTTTCTGCAACTTAACTTGTGACAGAGATCTTTATCTCTCCTACCTTTGGATCCACAGCCTCTCAAGTTGACTTTGTGCAAAATTTGTTGGTCCATTTTTTAATG